>NC_134109.1:57568787-57871818 GCF_040939455.1 Microcebus murinus | reverse complement strand
GTGCCCATCAATTCATGAGTGGATTAATAAAATGTGGTATATGTATACCATGGAGTACTATTCAGCTCTAAGAAACAATGGTGATATAGCACATCTTGTATTTTCCGGGATAGAGCTGGAACCCATACTACTAAGCGAGGTATCCCAAGTTCCTCCTTTCTTGATACCTCTTTTGGAAGCCCCTAGAGGGATTCTGTGAGGAATTAAAAACCTCTGAATTAGATAGTAAGAGGAAACCTCCATGTGAATTTTTACTTCCCTACATAATTAACTCCGTAGCCCCATATAAATATAACAGTCAACAAAATTCACCTGCCACCATCTCCAAATGTTGCAGGAAAACTTAATATTTCCTTCTTTTGAATGATGGATTAATTTTAAAATTAAATCACAAGATTTACAGGTTGTAGATTTATATAAATCACTAATAACTGGATACCAATTACATTTTTTCCCTTTATGATGCCATAGACCTGACCCTCTAGAAGGAGAAAGAGATAGACCTTCTTCTCTTTCATATTTGTGGTTCTCCCACATTCTCCAACACTTTCTTCTCTGATCTTTATCTGATGTCCCCTATTTAGATGATAAACATTAGGCAGGCAGGGATCTTATCTATTAGTCATCTCTATATAATACCAAAGAATTGCCCCAAACACACATTAGCACTTGGTAACCATTGCTTGATAGGATCAATAGGAAGAACTTTATTTGAAATATGTATAATCACTTGATGTGAAATGCTGAGTTTTTTGCATTTATTATTATGAACAACCCCCCCACACACACAAAAAGAGAGGCTACAAAGCAGATGATGCTTGTTACTAGGCAAGCAACTCAGCCTTGTTCTGAACAGATACCTCACACTATTAATGTTGTATCTCTACATCTGGGAAGAGGCTACCATAACAAGTTTCTACTTTCCTAATGGTATACAAATTAAATGTCAGCTGAATCCAGCAGTAAAAAATATACACTGGGTAGAAAGTATTGAAGGCACAATTATGAGGATGGACAGCCATGTCCTTGCCCTTATGGAGACTGCAACTGGTATACAGAGAATAGGCACTGCCCACTGCCAGGTATGTACATGAGTGCACACAATATAGCCCTCAATAACGTAGAGTGTGAAAAAGACATCCATTCAATGTTTATCCAAAGTGCCACAAAGGAGGTGACACTGTCCTATGGACACCTGGAGTCGAGAGCTTTATCCTAAGCCAAGAAGGCTGAGTTAGAAACTGAGTTAGACTAGAAGGACACCTAGCAGTTAATAAGGCAAAAAGCAAGGAGGGAAGATTGCACGGAACATTGTGTACAAAAGCGCCGGTGGGAAGGGAGCTTGGCAAATACCAGCACCTGAGAGAAGGCCAGTGAGGAACAGTTTGTTAACATGAAGTAAAGTGGAAATATTTCTGAAGACAAACAAGGTCAAGCAAATTCTAAAGCCACTCCTGTTATTAGCCCGTATGCAACCTGATTCTTTTCCCCTCGCAGCCTTTTCCCCTGGACCGACCGCACAGCTAAGCCCCTCGCCTGAGAGTGGGAGGTCCTGCTGATTGACAAGCAGTCACTGGTGAGTCACAGTCAGTCATTCCCATCCAGCCCAGGTTATTATTAAATGTAGTGGAGCAGTGAATTCAATGGTTAGAAACGGAATGGAGAGAGCCTGAGAAACAGCAGTGAGACTGCCTAGAGGAGAGCCACCTCCGTGGAACAGGAAGTCTTTTCTCTTTTCAGAGCATCATCCATCATGCTGGGGGAAACGGCAGGAACGTAACCTACTACTTCTTAATAGGCTTCTGCACAGAGAGTGGCTTTGAAGCAGCAGCTGCCCACAGTAAATTTCACTGACCCTTAGAGCCTTTCTCCAAGTTTTCCAACTGTTTTGTCTCCTGAGCTGCAGCTCAGTGTTGGGTCCAAATCACAGCACCTGACTAAACTAAGGAGACTCCCCCGTATGAGAATGAAAAGCGTTCAGTGATGTTGTCTTTTCTGTGCTACCCCAACAGTGAGACATGATGCCATTCCATCTGGCCATAAAGTGTATTCTTTCCCAGGGAGAAGAAGCCCAGCAAGGGATTTTTATTTTAGGATCTGGTATGTTACTGTACACATATCAAAGAAAACACAATGAAATCCAGCACGACCTCAAGATAATGCAGCCAAGGGGTGAAGTCTTCTCAATAAAGCAGAATTAATAAGTCTAGTAAGACCAAAGGCCTTTAGAGTTCTTTTGAGATTTATTATTTTTTTAATTATGAAGTTACAGAGATATAAAAATCAAAGAACAGTGTCAGAAATAAGTAATATCAGAATTAAGAAAGTATACCTGAAAATTCAGCTTTTTCCTCTTCTGAAAAATTTTTATAACAATTCCAATTAAATTTCAGGAAATATGTTTTTTATGTACCAAATAGATAAAAATTAATGAAATACATAAATATGTTGCCTTTGATGCCAAGGGGTGATGTTCCAGACCCTCTGCTAATAGAACTTGTGTGCCGAGCTGCTTTTCCATGACCAGGAATAGATTTGCTTAGGTCTTAGAGCCTATCTTAGAGCCTGTTCCCCCAATAGGCTGTGGGAGACCTTCCTGAAATGAACAACTGTGATCACAGACCACAGTGAACCTATCAGACACTGAGAGGTGGAGGCCAGAAATCACACTCTGGCTTTTATTACTGCCAACCCTAGACATTCACTTTTAAACTTTAATTCTTCCACCCCACCCCAAGCAGGGGATAGAGGCAGAAGCAAGCAGGAAGGTTTTGGTGGCCCAGGTTTTGAGTCATGCTCCTGCGGGTGAAATGCCTCTCACATGCCTTAGAGAGGCAGGGGAAGAGCAGAAAGGCTCGGGTTCCACTGTCTGACCCAAATAAATTCCTATAAAGTTGTCACAATTAACCACTTACTTAATGAAGCCATCTTCTTTGGATTCTACTCATGTTCCTTAGTCACGAAAATGTCAAAAAAAAAATGATATATCAATGATTTTTTTTAATTTTGAAAAGAAAATGTTAAAAAATAGCTAGCTATGTTCACTATAAAATGATTATCACAGTGACCATTAGTTGAACAAAGATCATAGTCTAGGTACTTTTCATCCCTTCCTTCCTTGAGGTCTGGAACCCTATGGTTGCCCAGGAGGAAGCCCAGAGTAGATGCTCAAGAAACATTTGCTGATGGAATTCTGAATGAATAGATGAGCCTCACAGCATAATTCACTAACACACATGAAAGTGAGTCAGGGCCATGTCGTGCATGTATATACCTTTAGGCCAACTTCAAAGTAAAGGAAAAACCCAATTAATTTTATATTTTAATTACTAGTCTAATTTTATATTTTAATTACTAAGCCCAACTAATTATGAACTATTTTATAATATGAAACAATAACTGAGGGAATTAAGTCAATAATTACCAGTAATGACTAAAGAATAGCATTACTAATTAGCACTCTGTTCCCATAGGCTGAGTCAAAGTAAAATAGCAAGCCAGTTTAGGGTGAAGAAAAAGTCAGATGCATACTCCTAAGCACTAACATTAAGTTCTAAGATTCAAGACTATTCCTATTCCATGCCTACATAGGTTAAGCCATATGAAACTGCTGTTTTTGTTAAAATACTCAAATATCTTCAGTTTCATATGGCTCAACCTAATGTTTTCATGTAGATATACTTATGCTGAACTAGACATAAAGGTAAGAAATTACTACAGGTTAGGAATATTACTAACATTTCACTCTTTGAAGAGAAATTAAAAGAAATTCTGTTAAAATTTCTAGCCCCTTTACATTTATACAGGTTATATTTATATAATTCATTTGTACATTCAACATTTGTACATTGAATATATTCAACTGATCCTTGCCCATAGGAACTCAAACACTTCTTAGCTGAGGAGATATATAAGTAGGCAAATATAGATAGCTCTTCATGATTTTGAAGGTTCAGGTAAATACGTAAGCTCACTAGGTGAGGCAAACTGAAATGAACTTTTGCAGTTCCTCCAGCATTTCTCCATTAATGCAGAAGTGGTAATAATAGGCTTCGGAGGGATTATTCCCTACTTTCTTCTTCAAAGTACAAGTCCTAGTTGGGAAAGGAAGGTCCTGAGTCTCAGACTGTTAAAAAAGTAAAGAAATACTGGTTGTGAATATTGTTTTAACAAGAGGACACAGATAATGGAGATATGGGCGATCACTTTTTAATTGTGTGTGTACATGTACATACACACACACACACACACACACACACACACACAGAGTCATGCACCACATAAGGACATTTTGGTCAAGGACAGACTGCATATATGACAGTGGTCCCATAAGATTACAATACCTTATTTTTACTCTACCTTTTCTATGTTTAGATATATTTAAATATATAAACACTTACCATTGTGTTATCATTATCTACAGTATTCAGTACAGTAACATGCTGTGCAGGTCGGTAGTCTAGGAGCAATAAGCTACATTATATAGCCTAGGTGTGTAGTAGGCTATACCATCTAGGTTTGTGTAACCACACTCTATGATGTTTGCACAAGAATAAAATTGACTAACAATGTACTTCTTAGAACGCATCCCTGTCATTAAGCAACACATATTTCAATATATACATATTTATTGAGCACCAAGCATGTATAAATATTATGCTGGGTAGCATGGAGAATGCAAGAATAATTAAGGCAATGGTCTTCACCTTCATGGATATTAAATTCAAGCAAGCAAGAAAGAAGTAAACACAAAAAACTACATGGGGTGGCAAAGGTTATCAGACCAAGAAAGAGAATCAAGAAAAGTGAATATTGAATGTTGTAAAGTGAATATTGGCCAGAAGGCTTGGGGGGATAGGTAGCAGAATCAGGACAGCTTTATAGAGAAGTAGTATTTGAACAGGCTGTTAAGAATGACCACTATCCCAGCAGGTAGTGAGACTCGAGATGGAGGTTTGGAGAATTGTAAGCAAAGGAACATGAGAAAAAGCAATAGAGAGGACCAGAATGACACAGCAAGATCAGAGAAATCCAAAATGCCTGGAGTATATGGGGTATAGAGACTGGCATGGAAGAGAAGGATGGAAGGATAAATTGGAGCTAGAATGTGTAAAGTCTTAATCAAGAAGGAAAGAGTCAAATTTATTCTGTAGGTAGTAGAGAGGTACTAAAGGATTGGGAGCAGAAATAACGATTAGAGCCACGTTTTAGGGAGGAAAATCTGGCAACTGTATGTAAGACAGATTGGGAGTGGCAGGAAACAGGGCAGCTGGGGTGGTACCTGTGGTGAGAGGGGTGGGAATGGCAGGGAGGTGAGTTCTAAGTCAGGAAGAACAGGGGAGGAGAAGGGTGGTGAGGGGCTGAGCCAGTATAGTGATGTGAACACAAAACTAAGTGAACGCGTGTGAGAAGCACAGCAGAGGCTGCCTCAGTGGGATGTGGTGGCCAATTACACCTAGAGCAGGAGAAGCCATAGGGTAGAAAACACCAACATTGCAGCTAGAATGACTAGGTGGTTCCACAACCAGAAATAGGGACATGATGAGTTTACTGCATTAGAGGAACATCGATAGAAAGGTTTTCAATACAAGACGAGAAAAACAGATCTGGGCTCAGGAGAGAGGCCAGGGCCTATTTTAGAGTCAATCTTCTAGAGTTGGAAAGTGAATAATTTACCAATTTAGGAAATATTATGTAACTAATAAAAGGAAAGGTTTTCACCAGGAGAATTAAATCTGAAGTATAATACATCACAATATGTGGTTAAATGAATCCAATTAGGTTGCAAAATAAGTTTTAAAAGTCTAAGAAAAGAAAGTGAATGAAGAAATGAACTGAGAGCTCACAGGAAAAGGGGGTAAGAAAATATTAATAGCACAAAAGAATGCACTTAAAAGATGAAGACTGGGAGCCTAACTGGGCAGAAGGAGATGTGGGGGAAAATTTAATTTTTAAATCAAAATTTGCAAAGACAATGTAAAATGTGGTGCTAAATCTAGACAGAAGTTAGCTAAGAATGCGTATGACTCTGTCAGAGAGAGCCTTGTTCATTTTAGTATCTAAGGCTACATATGAGAGGGGGAAAAAAGAGAAACGTTTAAATAAGAGGATTTGACAAACTCCAAAAGAATTGAGTGGAAGTGAAATAAAAGGACACTGGGATGGGCTCACCAGAAATATTTGTTTGAAAGATGGAAACAGATTTGTTTTTCCAGTGTTACATAAACTAATCACCAGTATTTAAAGTTTACTGACTCTTGGTAATCCCAACTTCTAGAATGACTTAGACATTAGCAGACGTGCTCCGGCATTGTTTCCACACAAAGTCAGTGACTGCCTTTTCTTGTCAGAAATGAGTCACACTTTCTCTTAAATATCCCTACTACTCCTCCCTTTTTATTTGCTAATATAATTCTGAAAGGGTGGCATGAACAAAGACCTTCATTTTGACAACTCTTCTACATTTGAGAACTTGCCTTATAAAACAGCAGGCACATGTATTATTTCTTTTTTCCTAATCACTTCAGTAGGCTACTAAATATTCTGAAAGCTTATGTTTTGTAAGCCTCCAAATACTTTGCTATGAAAACTTACACACCCTAGAAAATTGGACCATTTTGAAGTCTAATTTGGCAAGAATATAAATAGACATCAGTAGTTGCATAAAACTTATGTTGAATGGAGCTACCTACCATAGCTTGGCCATCTGATACACAGAAGCAATCCAGTATGCACTCATGCCTGCCATTTTGCATCATTATAGGATGTGGAGATCAAAGCTGGTGGAACTCTGACAACACAGTGAGCAAACTGGGGATATATGGAAAGGCAGGGGACACTCTGCAGCATGCTTTGATGTATTTCAGTCTTTCTGTGTAGGTTTAACAATAAGGATATATATATATGTTTTCTTTACTATGTCAATCAAAAGCAAAAATTAGAATAAATCTTTACTACACCAAATAATTATTATACTATGTTAAAGTTACAAGTATGAACCTGGGGATTTTGAGCCACAAAGTTATAAAATATATGTCAAGCAACAAAACAAAACAAAAAAATTTAAGAACAGTATCTGAGCATAGTTTTCTGCCAATATAAAAAAAATTATTGTACAGGTTGAATACATAAAACAAGAAACCAAGCAGCATACTAAAAAGCAATGAAACTTGGACCTAGGATGAGAAAGAAGAGATAATATAGTGTCTGACAAGTCAGCTAAGAAATGACCAAGCTGGGTTCTCTGACTCCTTGACCTATGAATGATGTGATGGGGGTGATGATGATCATGAACAAGATGACAATGACTTCTATTTTTAAAGAACTTACTAGGGGTTATCCCATTTAATCCTTATGACAATCCTATAAGGAAACTACTTTAATTGTCCCCATTTCACAGATAAGGAAATTAAAGCTTCCTGGTACTCTTGACAGGATATACAAGACTAGGCAGAAGAAGTAAAGACATACAGAAAGAATCTGACTGATGACATCAAAGAAGAAACACCCACAAAAGAAAGATGCTACAGAATGCGGAAACATAGCAGATAACCAAAAGTTATATTACAATGAAATAGCCATTAAAAATCCAATATAAACCACAGAAAAATGTAAGAAAAAAATATATTTTTTCTTCTAGCAAGTTGTTACTCCATCTAGAAAATAAAGTTGAAGAAAAAATTTCTTTTGCATATTTATACTGTTTTGTAAAGATAACAGTTGTTCAATGAGTATAAATTAAAAAGAGTATATACATTAAAGTTTTATAAATCCAACTGTTAAAATGCAATTTTAAGACGATCATGTTTGGCTGAGGTATCACCTAGAAAAACTTGATAGTTTAACTATTTCTCATATAATCTATAGTTCATCACACACACAACTGATGTCCAAATCCTGAGATGACACAAATAGTTCTGTCTCCTCTTTGGCAACGCTGTATAGCCCTAACAGGTGACAAACGGGTGGAAAGCTGGGACCATGTTTGGTATCAGTGAGGTGATCAACAATAGTCACAGGAGGAAGAATCAAAGTTTACAATGCCCTGCAGAAGTAGAGTCACAAGAATACACAAACTAGAAATGAGAGTTGCAGAGAAAACATCTGTAAGCCGTGCTACTGTTGGGGGAAGGCAAACCCTCCAGCAGTCCCTTGCCAGGCAGTGTCAGTGTAAACCAACACCTCAGCCACGGGAGTTTCTGCTCCAGATCAAAAGGACAGCAGCAATGCCATCTGCTGTTTGCTTAGAAAAATGGTAAGAGCAGATGTTTCCATATGCTGACCTGCCATCCCTTGACTAAGAGGCCACTTGAAAAATAATCAAGAAATAGCACAGGAGAAACATCTGCACAGTGTACAGCAGACCACCAATCACGCAGCGCAGGAGAGAGGGAACATGCAATGCACCCATGAAATGATTGTAGGCAGGTCCCCAACAAGTGGTGGGGGCCCCTCATATGTACATGTCATATGAGAACAAATAAAGGTGAGTTAGTACTGGGCAAATGGCGGTTAAAATGTTCCCCGTGGACTTAAGTAATTTTGGTGGGCAAATCCTAACCTATTTCAAATATCTTCAAAAGGCTCGGAGCTACACATTCACTTCTCAGGACTTCTCTCTTTTGCTGCCTATGATACAATTTGATTTTGTTTAGCCTACATTTTAGGCATCACTGAAATTAAATGATTAGCGGTTCCTTAAGAACAAGTCACGGCCTGTAGATTTAAAAAACCCAAATGCAAAGTGCCTGTGCAATGTGAGGTCAGGATATGGTGACAGGATTTGCATCTCACCTCTCCTGCTACCAAGAGCTCCAAGAGGACCGCACCCCCAGGGTGAGGCTGATGCAAGCAGAGCTCTTAGAAATTGCTGAGTCACTTGCCAGCTAGCAGGCAGGACAGCAGAAGCTCAGCCTCAAAAGGAAGTAAGTGTCATTTAGGATTTACACCTCAAGCTTGCTCCCCTTGTTTTGTGGCCACATCTGCCACCTATGCAAGTTCATCCTCTTGGCTTGAGAGCCTTCTATGAAAAGTACTAGTCACTCTTCCTGCCACTCGGCTGGATGCAAGTCTTTGGGCCCCATTTCCCACCAGCTAATCATCACCTCAGCCACTCAAGTAATTTTCTCAGCCAGAACACATGTACTCAGGAGTAAATGTTATTCAGGAAATTCAGAATTTTTCATAAGCATAAGTTTTCCCTTTGTGCACGTGGAGAACAAAATGTTTACATGACCTGTATTTCCTCTTAAACGTGTTAAACTATTCTATTTAGGAGTTTGCTTTCAAGGCACTAATTTTTTTCTAAATTCATTTCATTATTTGTTCCATCCTCTTCTAATTTATTTTTCTGATCTAGTGAACTATTGACTCATCTGTCCTCAAGAGCTTTGGTTTGGGTTTGGTAATTTGGGGGGGACAGAAGAAAGAAATCTGGCTCATTTTTAAATGAATACTTCCGTCCCTTTCCTGCTATGAAGGAGGCATTTTCTGTTGACCAGAGAGGAGAACTCTCTTATTTTCCTAGCTTCAGATCCATTGGCACACAGTAAATGCCTTAAGTGTTTGAATAAATTAAAAAGGATTATCAGAAAAGAGATTATGAAAATGCCTGCTGTATCATAAAACCAGAAATAACACAGAAATAACACCAGAAATAACACAGAATCTCTCTAAAAATAAAATACCAGTGCTAGTGGGGATCTTAAGCTCTGTAATTGCTGCCATAGCTTCCCCCAAATTCTTGAGGGAGCAGAATGTTTGGTGATACTTCTTCTCTCTTACAGAAAGACAGCTTTTGGAGGAAAATATCACCACGTCCTACTTTTCTATATGTTCTAATGAAAGTGGGGTCTTGTAATAAAGTTGGCTTTCTTAGATCCTAGCAATTATATAACACAGTATATGCATCTATTATTTATACTATACAGCATTCTCAAAAAGAGATAGAAAGAACTAATGTATTTTCAAAATACATTTTGAAATTTCAAAACTGAAATTTTCAAAACTGAAAAAAATTTTGTCTCCTTCAAAGTTGTGGTGTCATCAGAACAAACACATATCATTGGCGTTCACTTTGAACATGGCACTTTAGGAAAGCCTCTTCGGATATACTCTCAGAATTTTTTCTTTCCTCTCCCTTCCGCCCTTTTTTGCACATTCCATAATGGTCAAAAAGCTTTCCTTTAAGAATTAATTTGAACTTTGTAAATATCTATTTGTCGTTTAGAAACCTTCTGCTGAATGATTATTGGGTTAAGGAGGAAATTAATATGGAAATCAAAAGATTCTTTGAACTAAACGATAAAGGACACACAAGTCAAGTTTCCACGACTTTGTGTTGAGATGAGAGTTTCTGTTGGAGTTGATTTCTCATTTTATTCCACTGTGGTCATAGAAGATGCATGGTATAATTTCTATTTTTAAAAATTTTTCGAGATATGCTTTGTGGCCTAGGATCTGGTCAATCTTAGAGAATGTCCCATGAACTGATGAGAAAAACATATATTCAGTGGTTTTGGGGTAGAATGTTCTGTAAATGTCAGTCAGGCCCATTTTTTTCTAGAGTTCTATTTAAGTCCATTGTTAATTTGTTTATTTTCTGTTTGGAGGATCTGTCCCATTCTGTCAGAGGGGTGTTGAGGTTCCCAGTGCTGCTGTTCATCATTTTGTTTAGATGAAGTAGGTTTTGCTTTATGAATCTGGGTGCACCTGAGTTAGGTGCATAAATATTTAGAATTGTTATGTCTTCTTGTTGAATTGTATCCATTATATAGTGATCATGTAAAACTATAAAATAATATAACACCCACATACTTTTAGTACGCTAAGAATAGTATAATTATTTCCTTTTGGAGACTGAGTTTTGCATTTTGTACATCATTTAGACTTGGTTTGCTCAGCTAGACTGTCCTGTCCCAAAAGAGTCAGATGATCCCAGTGCCTAAGCCATTTGTTGAATACAAACCGGGCACATTGCTAAGGTCATTGCATTGTTAGGTAACTTACTGTCATCACTGCTATCAAGCAGCTATTCTTAATCTTTAAAAGACAATTTGCCATAAGACAACAATATGTTCTAACAGGTTAGACAGCATTATACTAGTACTTGCCAAACTCAAGAATTTATTTGCCAATTACCTGGTCTTTTGAGGTTTTCAAACAAAACAGAAAATAGTCTTTCCCCTCAGAGCTGATATTACTATATGAAAAACAAGTCAGTTAAAAAATCAACAAAAATTAATATAGAAGACTATAAGCTAATCTAAACAACAGGCTAAGGTAGTATTAAAAAAAAATTTTTTTACACTGCCTAAATGTAAACAACTTTGTCATTGGTTAAATAAATAACAGATCATGGAGAAAAACCCAGGCCCTCAAAACTCAATTAAAAAATTTCTTTGTGTAAATTAAATGCAGTTTTCTTATCTTCATTTTTGACATTCTATAGAGAGAGGTAACTTGTACAGGACAAAGTATCTGCAGAACTATAACTCTGCAATCTCTAAGGCCACAGAGACTCAAATTAAAGGAAACATATTACCTAACCTACTGCCCAGAAACTAATTTTTTCTCAATTAAACAATAACATTTCTTATAGAAAATTAGTTGATACAAAATCCTAAAGGGCAGAAACAGTGTCTCCTTTGAACATATCCCTGGATCCAGTCCAGACCTTAGACATAGCAAATAGTCACCTAAGGGAATGTCCTAAGGTCACTGACTTGTTTTATGGCTTGTAGGGTGAGACCATCACAGAGGAACACATTGTTCTTTACCTTCAATTTATTTACTAAAGCACAGGCTGGGTATATACAATGACAATTATCAAAAAACAATTGAACTGAGTATTTGCTTCACTCAATACCCAACAGGCTATCTGATATATCAACTGAATTTATACCTTGCAATTTTATTGAAATGAATAATTGTTTCAGTGTCATGTAAAAAATCCTCCAAGTTTTCTGTTGTCCAGCTCTATGATTTTGTGCCCTTTGAGATGTGACTATAGTGATCCTATACAGTCATGTATTCTGGGAAGTTCTTAGAGAACTTGGGGAATATGTTGACATGTTACTGTCAACATTATGTGATCTTATTACTTACAAGTACCAGTAAAAGTTCAGCATCAATCTGAACAGATTTCAGAATCTTTTAAATTCATTTCTAAAGAATTTGGGTCATGAGGAAGTTGTTTCAAAATATATCATCACAGAAAGTGTGACTCATTTGAGAATTAAAATTTTTCATTGTATATTATTCAGAGTATCATTCTTAGTATGAACATTCCTTAATAAATAAACCTGAAGTGTACAAAAATAGTAAAATATTAATCAAATATTACAACACAATATCCTTATTTTCATCCTTATGGGTTTGCACATATAAAACAAAGAACAAAATTTTTTAAATAAGCACAGGAATGTTTGAATAGAATTTTTAACCATGAAAGTTTCCATTACATTATTAAGTAGGCTGATTTTTAAAAACTGGCTACTGCAGAAATATCTTACTGAATATTGTTTAGAGGAACACACTTGTTTGTCCTTCTCTATTTTTTCAAGCCTACATTAAAGAACAATTTCCTTTGAATTTTTCTCTAAATATGCCAAAGGAATGTCTGATGATAATCATAATATATGACTGAATAATGCTCCAAAATAAACATTTGGCATTTCACCTGATATTAAATGTCTTTAGACTTATATCCTCTAAAATATTTCATAGAAAAGGTTATTTTCCTCTTACTTGACATTCAAGAATCTTGAATACAAGATTCTGAAATATGATATAAAGATCTTCTAGATAGCATAGGAGCACTATCTGGAAAGTATCTAGCTACTGTTAATATAACAAGAATGGTTACATGGCTGGATACTTTCTGGACAGTCCTCATATACTTATGAAGTACATTCAATGATAGTCCATATTGCTGGGTTAACTTTGATAGCATTGCTTCTTTCTTTCCCTTACTTTTAAACTAAAATTAGAAATGGGAGGAAGGAATCACAGTGTGGCTGCTGTGCTTCTGATTCATTTATTTCACAAATATTTTTGGGTGCTTACTATATGTCAGATATTGATGTAGGTTAAAAAAAAACAGACAAAAATCTTTCCATCAGAAATCTATATTACCTCTGCTTTTCTTATCCTAAAATTTACAGTAGTACACTCCAAGTAACCCCAGAATGGTGGAAAAATCAATCAGATTCTCTATAATCTATTACTTCTTCTTTTATTTGCCCCAATAAGGCTATTTAAGTGACAATGTTATAAACAATGAGTTTCAGTGCACTGACATTATGTGAGGCTGTTTATGATACTGTTTGAAAAACAAGGACTAAAGGAAAGTATGAAAGGGGAGGGCTATCACATTTTGAATTTCCTTTCCTTTCTGGGTTCTCATTGGAGCTGCCAAAGCATTTTAACACCTATTAGACAAGTGATGAATATGATGAATATGCATTTAAAGATGAAGGTCCTTAAATGCTCAAAGGAACCACACTTGCCTGCACCTACTTGAGACTTGTCAGGTGGAAATGACTTCATTTACCTGCAGGTCAAGCTTAAGGAAGGAGAAAGGCTAACGCATGACATTGCTTGATATTCCCTTAATCAGCCAAATGAAAAGAGGACAGTTTTTCTATCATTTATTTTTTCTGTTTATCAGCTCTTATCTTATAACTTTAGATAAAGCTTACCAAGTTTAAAGTTGACATACTATTAAAGAATATAATGGAAAAACTAGACTCTCTCAAGAAAATCAAACTTAGGTCCTCCCAGGTTGTTAGGAGAATCTTCCCTTGAGGAGTAGCATCTGAACCTCAGACCCTGATTCTTGAATGGTCCTGGCTCTTGAGTGACTCTCTAGAAAACACTACCAACTCACAGTAGCCTCAGAGGTATTGCAGACCCTTGGCACTTAGAGGAAAGTTGGACTCCAAAACATCCTTAACACTCCTTGCACAGCAGCAAAGATAGGCCAGAGGAAGCTATAAAACAGAAACAACTAGACAATCTAGTTTTCAAGTCATGACATGTCAGACCAAGTGTCCCTTGCACTCACATGCACTTCTGGTGTCTTTCTTTGTGTGTCTAATCTCCTCTTCTTATAAGGATACAATCATATTGGAAGAGAGCTCACCTCAATGTCCTCAATTTAGCTTAATTAGTTCTGTAAATACAGAATATCCAAATACATTCTTAAGTATTGGAAGTTAGGCCTTCAGCATATGAATTTGAGGGGTAGAACAACTCAATCCATAGACATATTATAATAAAATTTCAGAATACCAATGACAAAGAGAGAAATTTAAAAATGGCCAAAGAGAAAAGACAAGTCATTTAAAAAGGAACTAAGTTGTACAACAGCAGACTTCTCAACAGCAACAATGGAAGCCAATAAATAGTGGAATACTACTTTTAAAGTGTTGTAAACATAAAATTTTGCTGTTACTTTATTCTCCTTATTATATAATTGGGACACTCTATTAGATTTATAGTGGAAGTTTGCATGGAATTCTCTATGTCTCTTAACTTCTCAATTCTTCTTTCAATTCTCATCTCTTTGAGCCACATTCTGTTAATTTCTTTGCTCTTTCTTCCAGTAGACTAATATTCTTTAAAAAGTCTTTGATATTCTGTTTGGCTTATACATTGAGCCAAATTTTAAACTTCATTTTTTTCTTTTTCCTTTTATTTATTTATTTATTTTTTGAGACAGGGTTTCATTCTGTCTCCCTGGCTAGAGTGCAGTGGCATCACCATAGCTCACTATAATCTCAAACTTCTGGGCTAAAGGGATTCTTCTGCCTGAGCCTCCTGAGTCCCTGGGACTAAAAGTGTATGCCACTACACCCAGCTAATTTTTCTTTTTTTTTTTTTTTGTAGAGTCACGGTCTTGCTCTTGCTGAGGCTGGTCTCAAATTCCTGGCCTCAAGCAATTCTCCCATCTCAGTCTTCCAAAGTGCTATGATTACAGGTATGCACCACCACTCTTGGACTTCTTTTTTTTTTTTTTTTTTTTTTTGCATTTTTACAAGTTAAATTGAGTTCCTTTCTAATCTCTCTTGTGGTTTTGAAATTCTCTTGTTCTTTGTGCTCGTTCTTTGTGCTCTTTTACTTTTTAAAATATTTTATAACATTTTAAATTTTTTTATCTTACACTTCAAATATCTAAAACCTTTGTAGGTTTAAGTCTTTCTTTTTACTTTCTATCAACTCTCATTCTTTATCTGGTGATTTTTGTTTAAAAAGGTGTGATTATTTTTTAAATGTTTTATCTCAAAATAAATTCAAACTTAGAGAAGAATTCCAAAAATAATACTAAGAATTCCCTTACATGTTTCACCCAGAGACAGTAAGAGTTTCTCCAAGTGTCCCAGGAATATACTTTATAGCAAAAAATCCATTATAGGATCACACCATGCACTTAGTTCTTTTATCTCCTCAGTCTCCTTTAATCTCAAATAGCTCCTTAATCCTTCCTTGATTTTATTATTTTTTTAAGATTACAGGCCAGTGATTTTGTAGAATGCTTCTCAATTTGGGTTTCTATAATATTTCTTCATAATCAAATTCAAAAACTATTATGTTGTGATCTCGGGGGAACATATCAAGAAGCACACGATGTCAACACCTAAGTGGACATATAGGAGTAACATTTATCGGGTGTCAGGAGGGTGGGAGGGGGGAGGAGGGGAGGGGTGTATACAACCACAAGTAAGATGTGCAACGTTTGGGGGATGGACATGCTTGAAGCTCTTACTCGAGGGGGGAGGGGGACATGGGCAATATAAGTAACCTTAACACTTGTACCCCCATAATATGCTAAAATAAAATTTAAAAAGGGGGGGAGAAGAAGCACACAATGTCAAATTTTAATATGCACTGATGTTTCTTGACTGAATTAATTATTACTATAATGGTTGCCATCATCTTCTAATTATATCACTCCCACATTTAAAAGTCAGCATTCTACTATAAAAAAATTTCATATTTCCATGTATATATTCATTTATTTTTTATCAGTGAGGACTCATAGATCCCCATTTTATTCAGTGTGATATAATCCATTAGTATCATGATTTATTTTAATGCTCAAGTTGTCCCAGACTTGGCTAGTGAGAGTTCCTTCAAATCATTGTATATATCCCTTTTACATGTCTCCACCATTCTTTGAGTATGGCCTTACTATTTGACATAAGACATTCCAAGCCTGTACTGTCTCTGTCCTAACTCTAATATCAGCCATTTCAACAAGGAGCCCTAGTTCCTTTTAGTGGGGAATGGTATTTAGAAACCAAGATCTAGGTATTAGGTATTGGTATGCTCTTTGCTACTGACATCTCTCATTCCCTCTCAATGGACAGAGCAAAAAATACACATATCGTATATATAAATACATATCTATACACACATATTTTTACATTTATATTTATTTCTATATCTACAGATATACAATACCACAAATTCACACCAATATCTGCAATTCCAATCCAATACCACATTCTGTCTTCTCCTTTTCTTATCAGTAACCTCCATCTTTCAAAGTAAGAAAATTGATTCCCATTATCCTAAATCCATTCCCTTATTTGCTCAGTTCCCCTGTATGTAATCAATGTCTTGGCCTCCACCACACTTGACTGCTTAACTGATCCTTATGAACTCATATTTAATTAGACTTAACCTGTGGGAATCCTGAGGCCTATAGCCAGGTTGCCTTCCTATAGAAAGTATTTATATTTCCTTCTACCAAGACCCTAGGGCACTACCAATGGGAAAACATGTTATCTCCCCTACAGAGGATCCTAGTTAATCCAGGAATAATAAGTGAGCAAGATCATGTTATAGAGAGCCTCAGTCTAAATCTCCTGATCCCATCATTTAGTGATTTTTGTCCTCTGGGGTTTAGGGAAGGGCTTTTTTTGAGGGTGGGTTGTTCTTTGTTTTTTATTTGCTTGCTTTTGTTTGTTTAGGTACTCTTTGGTTCTTTTTTAATGAATTCTCTTGGCTTCTTGCAATCCCAGGAATGCTTTGAAAATTAGGCTTATAATTTATCTGGTTTCAGTTGTAGTAACTAATCAGTAGAGCCCTTCAGAGTATCTATTCGACCATACTTTGTCTTTAAAGTGTCTATATGCTTATCTGTATTGCTCTTTCCCCAATATTATTTTCATGCCCTTGAAACACCATGAGACTCTGCTACAGCCTGGTTATTGTTTCAAGGCAGGAAAAAAGTAAGATTAGAGAAATTATTGGATAACACTTCTGATTTTGTTCTTATCAGAAAGTAGGAATTATTTATAGCAAGGTTGTTACAAGAATAAATCATTTTTATATCTTAAAAGATAAAAGGAACATTAACATTCCTCTGATCCAGTCCCTTAATTTGACACATGGGAAAAGACAGCCCAAACAGAGAAGAGGGGTTCCTACCAAAGTAATGGCATTTTGGTGGGCTTGCTTAGATTTATTTAGACTTCAGGCCTCTGGTCTACAATCACTAATTTATTTCTGTCCAGTCTTATTTTTCTAACCAAACCTTATGATTTTTTTTGTAAGTGTATTTTAATGTGTTTTCTGCTTCTTAAAATAATACGTGATCATTTTGGAAAAAAATTTTAAATGAACAAAATGTATGAAGAAAATAAACTTTATTTATAATCCTACTACCTAGAGATAACTACTGTTAACATTTTGGTGTTTTTAATACTCACATCCTTTATTTTCATAGCTGAGATCATACCATACAGTATTGTATCTTTTTTCACATAATATATCATTAATATTTCCTCACCTCATTAAAAGCTCTTCATAAGCATTATTTTTGATGCTACATAATATTTCATCATATGGATGTACTTAAATATAGTGAACTATTTACCTTCATTAAATAGTTATATTGTTTCCATTTTTTCCTATTATATATAATTTTCTAAGGAATATTTTCATTCATTAATGTTAGTCCACACTGATGATTATATCCTTAGGATAGATTCCTAGAAGTAGATTTACTAAGGCAAAGGATGTGAAAATAATTAAGATTCTTCATATACACTGCCAAATTGTTTTCCAGAAAAATATGATTAATTCATGCTACCTCCTGTTGACCTTAAGAGAGCTTGTTTCATCATATCCTCACCATGATTCTATCCTATGGGTATGACCATTCTCATGTATTCCTTTTCATTATTTTTCCAAAGTTTCAAATTAAAGGCCTCTTGAATTAAGGTGTGAGGACTGGGGGTATTATGGACAACCCTCCCAGTAGATAGACCTATGTAAGGATGACCATAGGAGCACCTGAAAAGCTCATGCAGAATGGCCTTTCTTTTCCTCCCTAGGGCAACAAGGCCTGGTGGAAAGTACAGTCTCTTCAGGCAGACATACCTGTCTGATTTCCACCTATTATTACCTGTGCAATATTGAGTAAGAGAGGTAAGCCACATTGAGACTTATTTTCCTTGCCTTTGCAATGAGATATTGATGCCTATCTTGCTTCAAGTATTAAATGTAAAAGTGCCCAACACTCTCTTATCCCCTAATTAGTCCTTCCTTTCAAGCTATTTCAAGAGCTAGATAAAACAGGGTATGCTTCTTCAACAGGTCACAGTTAGCATATACACTCTCCCATCAGTTATCTGACTGGTGAGTTTTTAAAGTGGATGCCTACATATTTATAATCTGGCAGTATGAAAGTAAGGGGCCTTCAAAGGACCAGACTAGAAGAGGGGACTTCCAGGATATAGAAGCCAAAATGGGAAGGTTTCATAAATCTGTTTCACTATATTTCAACAGATTAAGTCAGGCTGGTCTATCTAGGACCAGGAGGGCACTTGGCAAGGAATTAATCGTTCATTACAATAGATCTCACCCCTGATTGTACATCTGCTTTTTAAAAGCTTTTGAAAGTTCCACTCAGACCTACTGAATTGAACTCTCCGTGGAATGGGGCCCAGGTATCTATAATTTTTAAAACTCCCTAGCTGATTCTGATTCATTGCCAAAGTTCAGGTTTATTGGAGAGTGTGGTTCACAGATTCTGTAATGTGAGAGCTGGAAATAGTCATCTAAAGTTTTAATTAAACATTCTTGATTTATAGATTAGTAACAAAAGCCTAAAGAGGTTCAATTACTTGCCAAATAACAGGATGAAAACCTAGAATTGTAGCACATTGCCATAATGTCTTCAAGAAATTTAGTAGATGGAAGACAAATATCTCGGAGAAAGCAAAAATTAGTTTTTTGAAAGCAATTATCACCATTTGGCAAGGAATCTTTAATACTTTCTTTTTAAAATTACCATGTTTCATATTGTATGAATATGGATGAAGAAATTGGATCTCAGTTCTCACCTGGATAAAGGGCCAAAAAAATGCTTGCCTCGCCCCTGCTCTCCCCCAGGGAGCGAGCGACTGCTGCTGCAATGTGGCCCCTGTTTCTTCTCCTACAGTGCAGTAAGCCCTCTGAAGTTTTTTGGTTTTCAAAACTACTCAAGTGTGCAACGGTCAAGGTGTAGATGATGGGACAAAGGTCCTCCATGGGTGGCCACCCCCAAAATTCTTTTTAATTTCTACAGTGTAATTGTTATTATTGCCATGAACTTTGTGAAAAAGACTCTTCCTTAATATATATTGCTTCTTCTTTAACTATTAGGAGCGGTTGACAGATGTTGAAAGTTGCTTAGGTATATAATAGGCAGGTACGATGATGTCAAAGTCCTTGGGTGAGAAAAGGACTTAACTAAACCATTTTTTTTTACTATTTAATTTTAACTATGAACAGCCTGTTAATGAACTTTTAATCATGTTATTTATGAAGTCTTAACTACAACACTGTTTTAACTTTTAAAAGTTTCCAGAAAAAAAATGCCTAACCGTACAAAACTGTCTGGCTAATTTTTATTCATTTGAGGCCACGTTGGGAACACTGGGTCCTAAAATATCACTTAAAGGCCTAGGGTTCACAGCTGACACGTTCTTAACATTTATAGTGATTCTAGAGACCCTCGGTATCCAATGCTACAGTTCCTTCTCTCAGTATTTTTCTTGGATTGGATTTATGGCCAACTGGTTGTAATTGACCCTCTATTGGGACAACTTAGGATATGAGCACATGACTTTCCTTAAAAAAAAAAAAAAAAGAAAGAGAGCAAGAGAGAAATACCAAGAAAAAAAAATCATCATTGATATTTATCTTAAACCTCCTTCATTTCCAGCTTCTCTGGCAGCAAGTCAAGCTGCTGTCATAAAGTAGAACTCTCAGTAAAAGAGGTTTCTAGAGAAGGGATGCTTTAATGAATGCAGAATCACATAAGAAAGAGTATAATAGAAAAAGATAAGCATTTTCTGTAGTCTAGGACATACACAACACCTAAGTCTTGCCACAAAAATGGAAGCTGCCACCTGAGATTCCAGGCTGCAAAGAAAAATTGGTCATAAACAGTCTTAGTACAAATGGAGACAGTGGGTGTGAAAATCTCTATTAGTAATTCACAGAAAGCAATGCCCCGTCAGGATATACAAGCTCTCCTAGCCACCAACAGCACTGTTCCCCCCAGATCTCCCCATGGAACTGATCTGTGGGTCTTCTTCCAAATATTCATTGATTAGGCTACTTCCCTAAGGAGCGAAAAATCAATTAAGGTTTTACACACATTTAGTGAAATTCTTTTTAGTTTAACCTACCATGGCTTGTTTTGAGAAGAGAGAAAAAAGAAATAATTCTGTATGTTGAAATGAAACACTTAACAAATGTATCCCCCAAAGAAATCTTCTCTACCATAGCTACTATACAAAGTATTGCTCTAATCTCAAGAATCTAAAATCAGCCGTGTCTCAAGCTTTTTAATTTTTGATCAGTAGACTTGGGGTTCTTACTTTCATGTGCTGGAAAACAAATTAATACAAATCATTCTATTAAACAGCTTACAGTTTTCCCTTCAACTGTACTCTTGTAAAAAGTTACACACATCTGAAGCCTGTTTTATGTTAAAGTCCTAATAGTGTAAATAGTCAAATGGAGCCTTTTTAGTCATTAGCAACAACAAAAGAACATCACACAACCTACTGCTTCAGCTGGGTATGGCAAGGAGTGCTGCTTTCTGTACAAGGCAGTTGACCACAGTGGGAAATCGTCCACCTGTCAGAGTGCTGAATAACACGCGACAGGGTGGGAGGGCTTTCAGCGGGGAGCACTCGATGCAAGGTCTCAGCCCACCTTGGTTTGGGCTCCTCAAGCTTCACACCGCCTTTATATTCTGCTACTCTGAAGCCCTGGCACACAGCATTCAAAACTGATGGACTTGCTGCCAGCTGGAGAAGGGCATGTGGCTGCAAACTCATGGACTTTAAAAAGCATTTCTGATGCCCTGAGCTCTATTATAAGAACCATCACCCTCTAGGAATCATAGGAGCCAAGGATTTTTGAGTATGTAATTATGCTAAGGCCTTACAAGTATTCACAGCAACCTGAAGAGGGAGGTAATTTTATTATTCTTATTTTATAGACAAGAAACTGAGGCTTGAAAAAGTTAAGTAACTTGTCTAAAACCACACAGCTAGGAGCAGAGTCCAAACTTAAAAGTCGGCCTACCTTATTCCAAAGTCCCTGGTCTTAACCACTACACAATGTACAGAATAGTCTCTACCATGCTGCCATCTCCTAACCTGGGCTGTTCACACTGCTTCCCTTGCAGGCAGATACACTGAGGGAGCAGGATGCTCACTTAGGATAGACAGAAAGAATCAACTGCTCCTTGGACTATTTCAGTAACATCAGTGTCTTGTACCGAGGATATCTTAATGGGACCTATGTCTGTCTTGACAAGATTCTTACAAGATTGGGTGACATATCACATTTCTACATAGGTGGTATAGTAATTTGGGGTTCTATCAGTGGCTTCTCCATTTCTCATATAGCTGACAATTTCAAAACAACATTAATGATTTATTAAGTGTCCATATATGTGAGACCTTGGGCTGGGCACTTTGCAACTAGCTAGGGGCCATGAAATGGCATCAGTAATTAGCTCACCCCCAGAAATTTAACTGTCTGTGGGTGGAGCCATGTACAGTCCAAATGGATAAAATCCCTATGTTGATAGGTCAGAGAGGTCATACTATTACTTCAACCCCCAAGGTATTAAGAATAACACTGCTTCTTGGACACTTATTCTGAGAAAGGAGCCTTTTTTCCAATCTGGCTCAAGCCCTGAGTCAGCAACTGGATACATACACTCTAGGTATGCTAAGGAGAAACTATTAACCATGCAAACTAGCCCCAAATGGCTTTTCCGATTATTTGTTAGTGTGCAGGTGGCTTGGAGAAGAGGACTGCAATTCTAGAAGGTTAGTTTTTGTAGTATGAGAAAATCATAACTTTTTCTTTTCCAGGAACTTGTTTTGCCATAGATTTAAGGCAGTAATTTGTTACAGGCAAGACATTTATAGGGGTTGTGTTATCGATGCTAGAATCATCAAGAAATTCTATCAGAAGACACAATGTTTAAGTATAGGTCTAATTACTGCAATCATTTCTTTTTTGTTTCCTTTGCACAGATCCACTTAATCCCATCTCTTAGTGTGGGCACAAGCTGACAGTTGCATGACAAGGAATGTTTCCCTTTGTAAAAAACCCACTTCCTTTCTGTGTAGTTTTAGCCTAATTGAAATGTTTCCTATTAAGCTCAATCAAGGCAGCAATTATCTAATTACTCACTTATGCTTTTCCAGCCAAAAATTTGCTTAAGCTGGTATACTGGAATGAGAGAGAACATATTTATTATTGCTTTTACATTTTTCTGTTTGGCTTTGGACAATAATCATAAACATTTACTTCCAGTTCACCAGAATATACCTAATTAATACTGCTATTTTCTATAAAATTGTATCACTGCAAGCTACAGCACAGTGCCAAATGTGGCTCTGTCTATGAAATATGCTTTAAGACTTGTGGTTATGCTACATGAATACTGTCATTGGAGAAGGGTAATAAGGAAAGAGTCTAGTGAAAACAAATCACAAACATATATTCAATCATTTCAAAGCCATGAGTTTTATGGCTTTAAAAATAAAAAATGAATCACTTAGATTTAATTGAGAAAATAATTTTTATAGCATCGCTCTAAAGAAACATGCATCCTGCATGTCTGGGTTTTCTCTTGATACAAATCCCTTAGGTCTCAAGATGATCACAACCAGTCAACAACACAGGTGGTCCACACTTTTTAGGTATAAATTAGAGACATATATCATTAAAACCAGAATTAATTTTAGAGTTAGTGACCCTATGAGGTCACTCCTGATTAACTCCATTTTGATTGAGGTTGTACCAAAACACAGGGGACAAATTGGGTATGAGGGATTGATATTTTCATTTCCAGACAATACATTTTATCATTGTTTTCATTACAAACGTTAACTAATATGGAACTAATACAGCCCTCTGTGTGGAAAAAAAAATCCCCAGAAAACTTGCATACTTCAGGGTAAATTTATAAGGAGGGAAAGGAACACTTCATCCATCCCCTAAATGTAGCCATTTGACAATCCTTCACCTAAGTTTACCATGAACCCAGAAAATAACTACATTCAATGAGAATTGCAACAACAACAAAATAAGTCTACAAGGAAAACATTCCATTTACTGGAAAAAGATGAATTTTTATGTTGCACTGGTAAAGAGAAGAGCACTTTTTTCACATGCACATAATGATGAATAAGCCATACACAATGTTAGTAACCCCAGAGACAATGAGTTCTCTAACAAAGACACTTTGCTTTCTAATAACTGATTTATCTCAAGCATACCCTGAGCAATAATTAATAAATTAGGCCTACGTGGCCAGACTTATGGGCATTGTGGATAGGGGAGATGGCTTCCCCAAACCAGTTGTTACCTGAGTCACAGTTTGGAAAAAAGTCCAGAAAAAGAAAATGAATTTATTTTGAAGGTGGTCCCCAAAATTTAGAATTCTCTTCTGTTGTTTATTCCCTTTGGGAAAGGAGGGCAAGAACAAAGGTATAGAAAAAGAGAGGAATCAATTTCTTTGTGTGAATAGTGGGAATAAGGTAATTGGACATTTCCCTTTCACTGGTCCTTACTTAATAATTTGGAAGTTTGTAACATGCATGCAATAAAATGGCTGGAAAATGGATTTTGTTTCCTCACATTCACTCCAAAGAATAAAATAACAAGTGTCAACATTCTGTCCTCAGTTGGATCCCTTCCTGCTGTTCTCTAAGCTTTTCGCACTCTAGAGAAGGACTAAATCCGTTTTACAGCAGGCAGAGTGGGAGCCTGGGCTTACTAGGTAAACCTACCATCGACTGAGAACACAGAGGCCAGTGATTTCACCCATCTGTCTAGATCTGCCCTCACCTGACCCTGAGCAGCCCCAAGATCTACAGAAAGTCAGGTACATTGAACCTAATAACACCTCGCTCTTACACAGGCCCATAAATCGCCTGCTTAGTGTCCAGCAATACACAAAGGGAAGCAAGCCATAAACCAATGTGGTCCTTGTTTTCAACATTATTTAGCTCCGAAAACTGTAAGTTGAGTTACCATTGCCTTTATTTTTCCCTCTTACTTTGCACTAGTTCTCATATTTCTATCCTTCCTCCACTGCAATAATTCAATAGAACTAATTATGTCTTTAAAAATAGTTAAATAAGCAAATGCCTGAGGTTCTCTTTCCGTTTTTCCCTGATGCTGGATCAACTGCCTCCTCCAGTTTGTCTGAAATGACTCCTTTTCAGGTCCGGCCTGAGTCTTCTTTTGAGATTATTTTATGATGTCCCATTATACCTCTCAAAATGTGTTAAAGCAGTACCATTTTATCCAATTGAAAGTAATAACTGACTGTCACATCTTAGGATCATAGAAACGGAACACTAGAAAAAGTAAATACTCCATAGTTTCTTAATTACAACGGTGGATGCTACATACATATTTATCCTAAATTTTCCATTTGTGAATTGTTTTGTGCAATTCTAATATCTGGTTGGTCCATTAATTATTTTGCTTATAAGACCTATAATGTTAGTGCTTTTCAGGTTTTTATAATAGAAAAGGCTTTGTCAGAGAGATCATGACAAAAATCATAACTTATTCTATTCTAAAAATGCAAATTACTTATTGGTGTAGTTTAAAGCTTATAGAACACTATAGCCCTGGCTACATATCAGAATTACCTGAAAGCTTTTTAAAAAACACTGATGGGCCCCAGCCCTAGAGATTCTGATTTACTTGGTATGTGGAGTGCCTGAGTACCAAGACTTTAAAAAACTCCCCAGGCAATTTTAATGTCAGTACAAGGTCAAGAGACACTGCTTTAGAATAAACATAGACTAACACACATATATACATAATAAATGGATTTGTAAGTTTTCCTTTTAGTGTCCCACCATTAATTAGAACTAAAACAGAGTATTCCGTTCATTCATTCATTCATGAGATATCACCATAATTTATGCCCATTATACAGAGGATAAAATGGCACCTCTTTCATTACCTAACTGATGGTAGCAAAAGCAAACAAAATACCCCCTTGGGAAAAAAAAAGATGAGAGAGAAATTTGGGAAGGAAAGATAGTTTGAAGAGAAAAATTATGTGGTAGGCAGAATACATGTTCCCCAACAATGTCCCATCCTAATCTCTGGAACATATTAATATGCTTATTTACATGACAAAGGCAAATCTGCAGCTGTGATTAAATTAAGGACCTTGAGATGGGGATTATCCAGTTGGACCTAATCTAATCACATGGTTTCTTAAAACCAGAGAATATTTCCCATCTGTAGTCAGAGGAAGTCCTAACTACAGAATAAAGGCACAGATCCCCTCCTTATATACCAAAAGGCTACCAGATTACAGGATCCCCTATCCTTGGAAGCCCCATGGCAATCACCTATCACTACTGTTGTTGACCCCTTGTGGTCCCATCATAAGCAACTTGTCCACGCAGGTGACATTTTGAGTAATGTGTTGGTGCTATAGGTGAACTAAGTGCCCCTGCTCTTAATTCAGCATTGATATTACACAACTAGTTTTCTGCTAAGTTGATTTCCTTTTTATAATTTGAAGCAAAAAGTAGTAGTGAAATGATGGCTCCTACCTCATAAGTCCAACCTGAAATTTGAAAAACCTCTGTTTCAGGTTTTCTCTTTATTCCAATGATTGCCATCACAGAGGTTTAGATAGGGAGAGAACTCATATGCCTTTTTAAGCATAAAACTCATAGGCCAAAGGCAAACTAGAACAACATATACAGTATTAATAAAAGACTCATTTTGAGTTGAAGTCTACAGAAAGAATAGGTCTTTATATATCAGATTTTGAGACTATTTGGCATTTCCTGTGACAGAAATGCTAACAAGGTCATATGACACTTAATTTTATGTAGGGGCCATGCTAGCCATAACACTTGTGCCAAATTTCTTTTCTCTTTATCAGGAAAAACAATGCTTTCACAAACTTATCGAGCATAGAAAGATGCTAAACACTTGAAAAATCTTCAAGTAGCATATGATATAGAATAATGTTATTCAGATCTTGGAATAGTCAACTATCGCATTTTGAGCACGGTTGTATGTGAGCCACCATGTAAAGAACAGTAACTTTTGTCCCTTTTGTCCCTAACCAGGACATAGCTTCAAAGATATGGCTGAATTTGAGTCTGAGGTAGAATTTCAGCTGAAGTGACTTTAGGAAAATCAATTTAACCACTCCAAGCCTCTACTTTCTCATGTGTAAAATGGGGATGATTTCTACTTTTCAGGGCTATTGTGAAGATTAGACATACTATATGTCAGGTACTTTGCATAATGGTTTGCAAACAGGAAGCAATCGATGACATGTAGTTTATTTTTTTGTTTTTAAAATAAAGGGTAGAATTTGAATCCCACGTTACCAAAACAATTTTCCTTTCCTTCTACCATTATTTGCTCATTTGTAGAAAAAAATATAACATTCATATTAAATGACCAACTGCTAGTAAAAAGTTAATTTACAAAGCCTAAAATGTATTTAAGTAAATTTAACTAGAACTTAATATTTCTGCAATGACATTAGGATTCACAAGTATTTAATGTTGCACACAATCTTAAATCATTATTTTTAAAAATTACATACCCTGGGCCGGGCGCGGTGGCTCACGCCTGTAATCCTAGCTCTCTGGGAGGCCGAGGTGGGCGGATTGCTCGAGGTCAGGAGTTCGAAACCAGCCTGAGCAAGAGCGAGACCCCGTCTCTACTATAAATAGAAAAAAATTAATTGGCGAACTAATATATATATAGAAAAAAAAAGTTAGCCGGGCATGGTGGCGCATGCCTGTAGTCCCAGCTACTCGGGAGGCTGAGGTAGGAGGATTGCTTGAGCCCAGGAGTCTGAGGTTGCTGTGAGCTAGGCTGACGCCACGGCACTCACTCTAGCCTGGGCAACAAAGCGAGACTCTGTCTCAAAAAAAAAAAAAAAAAAATTACATACCCTGAGGGACCCACAAGCAAAAGAAAGTTAGATACCAACAGCAGAGAATGATTTGGAATTCCTAAATGTCACTATTTGGTGCTATGCCATTCTTACCGGGGATTTGTAACTTTTAAAATGATTTACATTAACAAATAAATCAATAAACATTAAGCAATTATTTTGTGCTCAACACCACAATGGATGCTGTAGGTTAGGTCTCTGCCCTCAAGGCTCATACCCCTCTCTTAGGGAAACCAAAATATGATACAACATATAACAGTTATTAATACTTATTATCCTTTCCTGATCATCACTACTGTCACCTACTGACATCCAGGACTGACATCTTTCCCTCAGGTCTTTTAACAAGTGGACTGTATTTTATGTCAACACCCATAATATATTATATATCCATGTTGAATACTCATCTAATATCTTGACCTTATAGTTACATGATCTGCTTAACTAACAAAACTTTCCTCTTCATCATCCTTTAGGCATCACTTGTAAGATTACATATGGACTTTGTGTTGTTAGGAAATTCATAGGCACGAGATTTTGAAATATGAGTTTTATGTGCACATACGGTAGTAACATTCATCAGGTGTTGTGCAGGTGGGAGAGGAGAGGAGGGGATGGGTATATCCACACCTATTGGCTGCGGGGCGCATGGTCTGGGGAATGAACATACTTGTAGGTTGGACTTGGGCAGGGCAAAGGCAATATATGTAACCTAAACATTTGTACCCCCATAATATTTTGAAGCTAAAAAATATATTTAAGAAAGAAATGAGTTTTTCTCTGAATAGAACTTTCCTGACTCACATATTTCCTACTCCTTCACTAACAACAACAAAATTCTGTAGCTAACAATTATTTCACTTACCATAGAACAGGCACTCATTTAATGTTTACAATAACTCTGTGATGTAAACACTATTACTATACTCATTTTAAGCTGAGAAAACTGAGGCTTCAGAGAAGCTAAAATTGGCAAAGCCTGTTTTCCAGTCCATGTCTCCAAAGTTCTTAACCAACCTAATCTACTACTTCTCCAAGTACTCTTTGTTTAATTACCATAGTTGGCTTCCGCTCTCCCTGTCCTCATAGTATATCTTCCCTTGGTTAATGTCCTCGTTAATATCAGAAATCCTTATGTCTAACATTCTCCTTCAGCTAACATTCATCTCCTGGTCCGCAAACTTTCATTATCTTAGTTCTCTGTGCTTCGTGTCAGCCGGCCTCAACCAGGTCCTCCCCTGGTTGGCATCAGATATTAATGACTTCCTATTGTGTATGGTAATAGAATAACACAGTGGTTAAAAGAGGGTTTCTGGGGCAGATGACCAGGTTTCAAAGCCTGGATTCTCTACTTTCTAGCTTAGACAAGTTACTGGTGCTTTTTGTGCTTCATTTCCTTATCTGTAAAATAAGGATAATAATGTTGTTGTGAGCAGAAATATAAGTGTTCACTAATCACACTGGCTGTGATACATTCTATTTGTTCTCCTTTATACAACTTGAATATTTACTCTCCTCCCCTGAAGTTTGCTGTTTGTGTGAAAAAAAACATAGCCTTATAGAGAATTTATAAACAATGAAACCAAAACAATTAGGTGAGCAAATAAATGGAGGAGAAAAGTAGATGAAGAGGGAGAGTGGTCTCAGAGATTAGTCAGCCAAGCAGTCAGCATTTTCTTTAAGACTCACAGAAGTGAGCCATGGGCCTTGTTTCTTGAAAGTGTCCTCAAATGGGAATGTGTTCATTCCTGTTCTCTAAATAAATTCATTCAGAGTAAATGACATAAAGAAAAAATAAAGAGATTCAAAGTGAAGAGTATATAATCCAAAAGAAAAATAAAAAAGAAAGGAGCCTTGGAATTTTACCTACTTCTACAGATTAGTAGTTTGACTTTGCTAAGCGAAAGGGCAGGATAAGAGGGAAGGAATGAGAGGCAAGAGACAGCCCCAATCTTGGTAGGAAGGCAGGCAGTGCCCTGAACCACAGGACAATTTGTTCTCAGAACCAGAACCAACGCAAAAGCAGTGGAGGATTATGTTGTGGGAACCTTGATGATAAACACACTCACGATGAAAGAGAGAGGGTCCCCCCAATATTGTGGGTACAAAAATTGAAAACAGGATGATATAATTCTTAGAAATGGAAGAATGCAGGATTCAGCTCAATATTAATTGAACCCCTCTTTGTGCCAGGCACTGAAGGCACAGGCCGTGCCCTTGCAGAGCTACACCATAGAGGAGAGGCGCTTTCTCAGTGGGTGACTGAAAGAGTAAAGAGAGGGCAGGAGAGAGGAGGCAGGATTGAGGATGCCTTTCTGCATGAGAAGATGCTTTATGCTTACCTGTGGGTAACAAGCACCAATTAGACAGTTGGTGAGGGAAACTGAATGTGGCAATAAAATTATTATGTTGGTTAAGAATAAATATTACTTCAGAATATGCATGAGATGGGAAGTAAATGCTTGACTGAAGAGACACAAAAAGCAAGATTTATAAACTACATTATTTAGCAATTAAGTATGCCTAGGGTAAAAAAAGAAAAATATAAACCACATTTTTAAAACTTTTATAAAGTGTTTTAATCCATGTTTCATACATTTAGAGATACTAAGTAAAGCCTAAAACAACCTTAGGAGAGCCTAATATTATCATCACCTTACAAATGAGAAATGTAGGGAACAGACAGGTTAACTTCTTTGCCCAAGGTTACACAAACAAAGCCAGCTTCGATATTGGGACACATTTCTCTCGATTTCCTCCCAAGATGATGTCAGCCTAACCAACATTTTCCCAAAGTGTGATCCCTGGAACACTAGTTCTGCAGAATGTTAATAAGTTTCTATTTTTATGGTAAAGTAAGTCTTGGACATGCTGGGTAAACAGAGTTAAACAAGTTTCTTACTGTGAGATTTCTCAGAGCCTTAAAAATGATCAGCTCAGGCCGGGCGTGGTGGCTCACGCCTGTAATCCTAGCACTTTGGGAGGCCGAGGCGGGCGGATTGCTCAAGGTCAGGAGTTCGAAACCAGCCTGAGCGAGACCCCGTCTCTACCAAAAATAGAAATAAATTAATTGACCAACTAAAAATATATATACAAAAAATTAGCCGGGCATGGTGGCGCATGCCTGTAGTCCCAGCTACTCGGGAGGCTGAGGCAGTAGGATCGCTGAGCCCCGGAGATTGAGGTTGCTGTGAGCCAGGCTGACGCCACGGCACTCACTCTAGCCTGGGCAACAAAGTGAGACTCTGTCTCAAAAAAAAAAAAAAAAAAAAAAAAAAAAAAAAAAAATTATCAGCTCAAAGTGGGGTAGATAGAATGTAGTTTTTCTTAAACTTATTTGATCACAGAATGCTTATTTTGTAGACTGTCTCTTGAACTTAGAGTAACATAAAATACACTGGAAAATGCTGTGCCAATCTGTACTGAGTTGAGCAAGAAGTTTGACAGATTTGGAGTATGGGAGGAGGAATAAAGTGTCAGGTAGAAAAATCATGACAAGATTAATCTTGAATAAGTATCCCGCTTGGAACTACTTGTCATTTAGCAGAAGGGGCCTGGTGCCATTAAACTGAACAACTACACTCTATATATATCTAGGCAACATTAAGCCTGGATAAGTATACCTACTTCATTATGGAGAATTCAGATATAAATAACGTCTGGAGATAACATTTGGTGTGAAACATGTGACAAAGAAAAGCCTATTCACATCTGATAAAGGACTGTTATCCAAAATATATAAACAACACTTAAAACTCAGCAATAAAAAAATGAAAAACCCAATTGAAAAATGGTCCAAAGACTTTAACAGATACCTCACCAAAGAAGATATATTGATGGCAAATAATTATACAAAAAAATGCTCCACATTATATATCATCAGAGAAATGCAAATTAAAAAAAAAGCAATGAGATACCATTACGCATTATTATAATGCAAAAATCCAGAACACTGACAATGACCAATGCTGGCAAGGATGTGGAGCAACAGGAACTCTTATTCACTGCTGGTGGGAATGCAAAATGGTATAGCCACTTTGAAAGGCAGCTTGGTAGTTTCTTACAACACCAAACATACTCTTACCATATGATCCAACAATCTCTTTTCTTGGTATTTACCCAAAGGAGTTGAAACACAGAAACCTGCACATGATGTTTACAGCAGCTTTATTCATAATTGACAAAACTGGGAGCAACTGGGAAGTGCTTCAGCAGGCAAATGGATAAATAAACTGTGGTACATCTAGACAATGGAATATTATTCAATGTTAAAAAGAAATGAGCTATTGAGTCATGAAAAGACATGAAGAACCTTAAATCTGTATTACTAAGTGAAAGAAGCCAATGTAAAAAGGCTACATAATCATTAATATATGTTTCCAATCATAACATTTTTTAAAAGGCAAAACTATGGAGACAGTAAAAAGATTAGTGGTTGCCAGGGGTTGGGAGTTGGGGCAGGCATGAACAGGTAGAACACAGAGGCTTTTTAGGGTAGTGAAAATCTCTATATGATACTATAATGGTGGCTACATGTCATTACACATTTTTCCAAACCCATGGAAAGCATAACACCAAGAGTGAACTAGAGACTTTGGGTGATATTGTTGTATCAAGGTAAGTTTATCAATTGCAACAAATGTACCACTTTGGCCAGGGTTGTGGATACTGGGAGAGGCTATGAATGTGTTGGGGTTGGGGTATATGAGAAACTCTGTACCTTTCTCTCAATTTTGCTGTGAACCTAAAACTTTTCTTAATAAGTAAAGTCATTTTAAGAGCCTATTTACCGCAGAACTGAGGACGGAGCATGTAAGTTGTAAAGAATGAAATACATCAGAGACAACTGAAAGGTGGCCCAAAGCTTTTAGAATCAGATGGCTTGAGAGCTCATAAGGGAAGCAAGCCAGTGACAATAATTTCATTAAGTATTATTTATAATGCCTATGTATTATTTACTATCATCCATTGTCTGTCTTCTTCACTTGAATGAAAACTTCTCAAGGGAAGAAATTTTTGTCATCCCTCCCCACCAGCACCACTCAGCTACTCCTGATGTCTAGAACAGCACCTGGCACACAAAGGAGATGACTAAACAGTGAATGAATAAGTGAATAAAAGAAATGTAACATACTCAAATCAGAATCTTTGATCTCTCCTCCCACCCATAATAAATCCTCCATATCTTTTCCATCTTCAACAATCACAACTCCAACTGATCTAGTCCCTCAGGGCAAAAACCTTGAAGTTTACCTTCACTCCTTTTTATGTCACACCCTCGACAATCAGCAAACTGAGTCCAGTCTATATCCATATCTATTCCAATTCTAATCTCTTCTTCCCATCCCTACTGTTACCACCACAATCCAAGCCTCCATCATCTCTTATCTGGCCTAATTCAATAGTTTTCTAAATTTCTCTCTGAGTCCTCTCCCATCCATCTCTTCTCTACAGCCAGAATTACCTTTATGATTACATACCAGGGTCTATTAGTCCCATGCTCAAAACCCTGCACTGGCTTTCTATCAAACTCAGAATTGAGACTTAGCTACCCTCCCACTCACTGTCTCCCAGGCACAGTGGCTTCCCTGCTGTCCTCTGATACATCCATTGACCTCCACAAGTCAGGGCCTTGCACTCACCACTTCTCCACCCAGACACTCCATTCTTTCCTTCCTTCTGGTATCTTCTTGGATGCCATCCCATCTGAGAGACCTTCTCTGACCAACCTATGCAGAATAGCAGTCTCGCCACCACCACCACGAATCACTGCATCCTTTTATCTTGCTTTTTTCATAGCACTTGCCACTTCCTGATTTTTATATCGCTATTTATTATCTGTCTCTATACTAGAATGCAAACTCCATAAAACTAGAGACCTTGTTTTGCAAAATTCTGTAGTTTCAGCACATAGAATAGTGCCTAATATACTCTGATAAAAGTGTGCTGAATGGGTGAATTACTAGCACTTGATGAGTGCTTATTAAATGCCAGGACCTTTAAATGCATTATTTCATGTGATCCTTAAGAGGCAGTTAGTATTGTCAACCCACTTTATGGAGAAACTGATGCTCAGAGAAGTTAAGTAACTTGATGAAAGGCACACATCTAGCAAATAAACGAGTCAGGATGTAGACCCAAACAGGCCAACTCAGGTTCTGAACCACTTTATTATATATTCTTCTGTATTGCTACAGGGAACATGTATCAATCATTCTAATAATCTTATTTTTCATGGTAGTTCCCATAATTTTTCTTTCTTTGTTCTTTTCTCTTTTTCTTCCTCTTTCCTTTCTTCCTTTTGTTCTTCAATTTGTGCGTTCATTCATTCTTTTGTTCATGTGTATATGTGCTAAGCACTATGTGATTGGCACTGATGATACAAATTTAGATAAGACACATTGCTTACTCACAAAGAGATGCCTTGGCCCAGAAGAAAGCAAAAATATAAACAAATAACTTTAAAACATGTGTTTGTTTTCTTTTTTAGAAAATGGAAAATCATTTTACTCAATATGTTTTCTACTTTGCATTAACCTGCATGAAATTTTAGTCAAAGTCACTGCCTAAATCTTCTTATCTCAATTGCCCCCAAACAGGTAAATACCATACTTTGTGCTTGTTTTTCCTCTGTAAGTTGTTTCTGGTTCTTTGGAAAGCAGATATGATATAACTAGTAAATGATATAAACTGTTAAATACTTTATTATTTATTAAGCAAATATTTATTGATATTTATCATGCTCAAGGCACAGCACAAGGTACCAGGAGTGATTAAAAATGACTATGACATGGTACCTTCTCCTCAGTCAGTTCATAGTCAGGCAGACGGACACAGAAATAACTGTGATGCAAGAAACCAAGCAAAAGCACCCTATGGAAAGTACAGGGCATGATGTGTTTTCTGCAGAGAACTTAATTCTGGCTGGCATGATGGGGGTTTAAACGCAGAGCACAGCTCCAGGGCTTTGGTTCTTAACCAGGTCTCTCTACTGTGCTCACTGAAGTTCACGTGAATTTAGTATTGGTTAATATAAGGTAGAAAGTTTTCATCTCAGACATTTTACTATAAACTAGCCAAATATTTTTCCTGTGAAAATTGTTGAGAGCTCTACAAACCCTACCAGCTTTCTCTGCATGTAGATATGCCTTTCAGGATTATATCCTGGGTGGATTTTTGAAGATCTTGTATGACTTATATGAAAGGAAGGAACACACATTCTCCCCTACTTCCTACTTACATAATTATTAGCAAGTTACTCAACCTCTCTGTACCTCATCTGTAAAGTGGGGCTAGGAGTATTCACAGCATAGTGATAGGTACTGAGAGTACACAGATGATTAAAAAGCAAGAAGAAAACGGAGAACCGTTAGATAAAGTACAAGAACATTCAGGTAAAACTATTACAAACTACACATAACAGTGGCAGTGAATTATCTTCCTGTGATTTGTGCCATGGTGTACTTATTAAAGAGGAGGGCTAGTTCATGATATTCTAGTGCTTTCTTTCCTAAGTCTATAGTTCAGAAACGATGGTGTAGCAACAGAGCCTCAGTGATTATTTACATTTTTAAAAGGTAAAAGGTATATAATGAAAACTCTCTGGCAGTATCTACTAAAGCTGAACATTTCTATGGTTGTCAGCAATTCCTCTCCTTAGGGTATACACAGAAGTGGTCACATGTTCACCAAAAGACATCTAGAAGAATACAGTAGTCCCCCCTTATCCACAGGGAATATATTCCAAGATTCCCAGTGGATGCCTGAAACCACAGATAATACCAAACCCTATATACACTATGTTTTTTTCCTATACATACATACCTATGATAAAGTTTAATTTATATGTTAGGCATAGTAAGAGATTAACAATAATAATAATGAAATAGAACAATTATAACAATGTACTGTAATAAAAGTTATGTTAATGTGATCTTTCTCTTTTTGTATTGTACTCACCTTCTTGCAATGATGTGAGATGATAAAATGCCTACATGATGAAATGAAATGAGGTAAATGATGTAGGCATTGTGGATTTAGTGTTTATAAATTATGAATTATTTCTAAAATTTTCCATTTAATATTTTTGAGCATGGGTAACTGCTCAAAGTTGACCATGGGTAACTGAAACTATGGAAAATTAAACTGCAGGCAAGAGGGAATACTGTATTTGTAACAGCACTATTTGAAACAGGCAAAAACTGGAACTACCTAATGCTCACCAACTTAAATCATAGTATACTCACTCAACACTATACAGAAATTATAATGAATAAATCACAACTGCATGCTACAACATGGATGAATTTCACAGACACAATGTTGAGCAAAGAAGCCAGGCACAAAATAGTACATAATCTATGTACTATTATTATTAGATGTATATAGCACAAACATCTAAATGAAGTTCAAAAACAGCAAAACTAATCTCTGATGCTAGAAGTTAGAATAGTGGTTTTTTACAGGGTATAGTAATTAAATGGAGTTACAAGTAGGAGATTCTGGGGTACCAGCAATGTCTGTTTCTTTCTCTAAGTAACAGTCACATTGGTGTATACAATTCATCAAACTGTACACTTAATACACACACACACACACACACACACATATATATTTGAGACAGAATCTCACTCTTTTGCCTGTGCTAGAATACAGTGGTGTCATCACAGTTCACTGTAGCCTCAGACTCAGGGGCTCAAGCAATCCTCCTGCCTTAGCCTCCCAAGTAGCTGGGACTACAGGCATGTGCCACCACACCTGGCTAATTTTTCTATTTTTCGTAGAGACGGGGTCTCACACTTGCTCAGGCTGAAGATACATACTTTCTTAGCATATGTTATTCTTCAGTAAAATACTCTCCTCCATAATATTAATATTACAGATCCCCTTTACTGCCTAACACTCAGGTCATGTGTTTCTTTAAGTATCACTCCCTCCAAAGCCAATTTAAGAGAACACCCCCAATTTAAGCTTTAATAATCTTTCCCCCTGCAAGCATAATGCCACTAGAGAGTACTGCTGCAAACCACTCTTAGAATCAATGTTTTCTTTTACTATGATTAGCTCATTGGTGCCACATGTTCTGTGTGGCATTAAGACAACATTTTCAAAATGGCAAAATAATGAAAGAGGCATTTGATGGTAAAACAAGTAAATAGCTAGTTTTTATTTTCCAAAAACAACCTGCAGCCACACACCAAATTTTATTTTGAAATGTCACCAGCACTTGGGGAAAAAACTATCAGCTGACAACTATTATTTATAAAAGACCCTAAAAAAGGGTATTAAAGATGTCAAGAATGTTTTATCTACTAACCTAAAACCTGTCTCAGACAGAAATAGAAACCATTGCAGAGTCAACATACGCATTTCATGTTAGTACAGCATTTGAGGGCACCTGGGCAAGGTTATGTGTTAAGTCAGTGAAAATATGTAATTCATGGGGTAACTGAAAAAGCCATGAGACAGGAAGATAGATGGATCGAACATTTCTTGTGCCACCAAATGGCTAATGGTCGGCAAAACAAAATCCAGAATTGTTCCAGCCATTCTCCGCCCACCTCCTGCATCAGGTATGAGCAGCCATTAGCCTGCCAGTGGCATCTCTGAGAGGTCACATACTCACTCCCACCCTTTACAAGTCCTGCTTAGTCAGAGGCACCTGCTGTGGAGAAACTGGCAGAGGGCAGAGTTAGTGCTAAAACCAGGTTGCTGATTCCACAGCCCAATCTCATATCTATTACTGTATATTCCTTCCTAATTTTAAAACACCTTTTCTGCCCTCTAACTAGAAAGAAGTATGGCAGGGCCAGGGAATTCATTATGATCCATACCTATCCCTTCAGATCCCTGTTCTGGTCCTGACCAGCCATTCAAGGGGAAGCAGGGCTCCTAGTGATCTATACTTACCTGGAATTACCAGCTCCCCTAAGGATACTGCTTTCCAGAATGTTACCTTCCAAACCATTCCATCTAAGTGAGAAGCCTTCCTTCACACATCTCTACCACGAGCATGCAAGTGCACACACATTCACATGTACACACACACACATGCCACCATGATGAAATGAATTCTGTGGATAGCAAAAACCAGAGAAACAAGTCCTCAGGATCCAATCTCATTTTGATGTATATCCACAGGAAGCTCAAGCAGCTCTTCAAACCTAATCTCCTGTTTTTGGTTCTTAGTTTCCATCTGTAGCCAATGTAGTATCTTGTTTGGTTTCCCTTATTTATTCTCTAAAAACTACGTCAATATTCATCCATTACACTTCATTAAATAGCCATAATTGAATAGTATAATGATACACAAAAGTTTTTAAAAAGGTTTGTTACAAACTATGAAATGTAGCATCTGTTAAGAATTGAGCTCACTTACCTAGTTATCATACATTTTAGTTTTAAAATACTGCACTTATGGATTAGATTTGTTTTATGTATATTTTGCAATTTACATTCCCTTATGAATCAACGTATTGTATACATTTCATGTGTATACACACACATGATGTGATTCAAAGTTATGATCTTTCAAAGGTATACATACAAAATCAGTGCATTTGGAGTTAAAACACATTACACACCAAATGAAAAGAACTATAGCATAAAGCACAGATAGCATGTACCTTGCCTATGAATGTAGAACAAAGTACATGGCCATTGTATCCCTAGAAATTTTTTTCTTTTCTCTTCTTAAATAATAGAGCCCATTATCCACTTGTTGAGTAAATAACAATATAGTTCTCTAAAAAAATTTCCTAGGTAATGGTAAATTTATTGTGTTCTTGGCTCCAGCCTACCAACTATTCCAAAGATTTTTAATAAAAAATAAATACCATTATGTAGAATAAAAATGCAAAGTGTCCAAATATGTTTATGTTTAAATATGAATACATAAACAAATTACTACATCTGTGAAGTGTGGGTTTTTTCCATTGCTGTCTCATTAACGATAAAGAGTGGTCATATATCCCCTTTGCTAAAATTTTTATATTATTTTCAAATGTTCAATAAAAAGTTCATAGACTAGTTTCAGTATTTATTTTGAATTATAATAGCTCTACTTCCCTCTCCTTACCTCCAATTATACCCCAATCTTAAAATATTACAAATGTGTATATATCAGCATACACATTCATATATTTATTAAACATCTTGGTAAACAAAGACCCTGTGAAAAGATTTGCCAAAACTGTGCAAAACCAGGATTTATAAGAAGGAACCTCTAGCATAGTCATTCAACTCTTTGCTGTACTGGATTGGGGGATAGGGGAGGGCCTGAAATGTTCATATTGCCCAATTTATCAACAGTTAATTTTCTAAAATGCTACTCCAGAACCTCAGACAACATCTTAATTTCCTTATTTCTTTAATTTTCTTAATTACTATTTTCCCCAACACTTTAATATTTCTAAAATTGGGATTATCTTACGAAGAATGCATACATTTTATGGTAGCTCCCCCTTTTTTAAAAAATAAATAAAAGCCATATTATGTTGATGTTAGATCTGACAAGGGATACAGATCTAGAATCCTACAAATGTATTAAATATAGTATTATTCAGCATGGAAACTCTAAATTAAGTACTTGTACTTTTTAATTTGCCATTTCTTCTAGTAATACTTGCCAAGGTTTACTGTTCACCCTACTCAAAGTAGAATTTTTACAATCTCCTAAAACAAAGAAACAGCATAATACTGGAACCAATCAATTTTTTAACAGTTTTTTTCTACAATGGCAATTAATGTTAAATCATTTTATCACCTACCAATGTGAAGACACCAGACAGTGATTTAGAGATAAAAAGGATAGATAATAGAGACACAGAAAAACTTACTGGAAAATAATGAGGTTCGTTGCCAAATTGACAGTATGAATTATCTGTTGTAGAAGGACTTTTTTATGAGATGACACATTGTTATTCCAAGCACTGGCCTTACATTAGCTTGGCCAGACTACATGCTGCACTTTTGGAAACTATTCATGCCTTGGCTAAAAGTTATGTCTGATGACCTGGAACTTATTTTGGCATTAAAAATCCAGAATTTTCAGGCCACTCAGTATAATTTGCCCAAGAAATCTACTTCTCTTGGTAATGAAAAAAAAAAAAAAAAAAAAGCTTATTCATCTTTCTTGATTTTACTGGCTTACTTTAAGGGAAGAAATTATCTATAGTTTATTCATTTATATATTCATTCATCCTTTCAACAAAAGCATGACAGGCATATTTAAAAATAGACTAAATTCCACTTAAAACCTCTACCATCTCAAAGATTCTGCATTTACTTCTGATTATTGTAAAGAATTTGTCTATACAATTGCCACTCAAACCCTCAACAGCATTTTTCACTTACCACACTCAAGTAAACTATCAGGCCAAAAGGACTGTACAGATTTTCAGACTGCCTAAAATAGATTGTTGGAAGAGACTATACAACCAATTTTCCAGGCTTCTCATTACTACAAATATCAGTGCATGTATTCTTTGCTCCATAATAACAGTTCATTCTGCTGAATTACTGAACAGAATTGTGGACATTTGCCTCAACTATCTTTATCCAGATTTGAGTGAAACATTTAAGGGTTAAATATAAATATAGTCTTGACACTGTCCCTATAGAATCTTACAGAGGGGTAGTTCCAGCCATTGAAATAGAGGATGTGGAGCCCCAACGCTCACACAGTCTCCTGCAGCAACTAGAACCAGGTCAATATAAAGGAACCTCCTGTACAATAAATAATCAATTATCAATAAAGGTGTCAGTTTTTAAATTACATCTTATGAAGACTCACAATAACTGCCCAATCCACCTGCTAGTGCAGCACCCCATAATTTTAACCACCTGGTATAATGCAGAGATGGCCTTACCAAAAGTTGCACCCCTTGTCACCCATTAAGAGATAATGTTACTAAAAACGGAAGAGATGCTTTCCTTAAATACTAATTTTAATTTTTTCTTAAAAGTATTTTTTTCTCCAAAGTTTTAAGTCTCAATGATCCTAAAGTGAAGTTAGATAAAAGGATTGTTTGTAACAAAATAATAACAATTTCTATTGAAAGGCTACAAACGTATTTTAATGCTTCTAATACAACCTGTGTTCTGCATCACCAAAGAAATTCCAGCAATTTAAAATGGAAAGATAATCTTAGTCTGGGAGAGTAATACACCTAACCTAAGAAGAGCATGGAAAGAAAACATTTGAGAGCAATTCAGGGTCCCAAGTAAAGACAACAGTACAGCAGAGGGAGTGTAAAAACCCTCCCTTATCTTTCCCTCACCCTGCCTTTCTCTCTTTACTCTTTCTTAATCTCACTCCATCAGCTGCCCAGAGCCTATTCATTTACCTCAGAGACAGGCTCAATTCCCACTTGGAAATACGTAATACTAGGAAATAACTTAGCTTGGTTGTGTAAGAAAAATCTGAATTCAGAAAGATCATGAGAAGAGAAGAAAGAAAAGAAGGTAGGTTCTATATGTGCTTAAATGTTGTCTTAATGTCATTGGTGACATCTCTAAATTAGTGTGTGGTGTCTAAATATAATGAAAATCTGATTTATTGCCCTCTAAGCAACCTTTTTGTTTTTCAGTAAAAGCAAAATAGAATGTTCTATAGCCATAGAATGTACAATGAATGCTACAGATGGATTGACACCTTGACATTATCTAGTAGTCCCACTAGTTCAGATGTTAATGTTCACAATACAGGATAGGACAGGCAAAATCAACTATAATTCCACATGATAGTGGGGAGAGACAGGGCTCAGGAAATATATCATTTAAAGCTTTGTAGTCTTTAAAAACTTAAGAAATTTTGACAAAAGTATGAAAAGTGCCTCTAGCGCCCACATAATTGTCTAGTCTAGGTGGCATAAGCTTTGGAAAGTTGGTGTGAATAGAATGGTGAAGAGAAAACTGAACTTAGAACATCTGGTTCAAACTATGGTCTGCCATTTATTACCTGTGAGCTTGGACCTACTGCCTCCTTTAGCTTTAATTTCCCTGTCTTAAAATTGGAAGAACACAAGTACATACATGATGGGATTGCTGGAAGATTTAATAAGATGATACATGTAAAACCAAATAATACAGTAGAATCTCAAACTTTTTGCAAAAACAACTTTTTTCCACTGCACCTGTGTGCTTTCAACTCATAACTTAAAACCCTTGTGTGTGTGTAAGGAAACTAGAATTTATTCTGATATGGCCACTACCTGACATCTGCATTGCTTGAAATATTAGGGCTCTTTTATCTCCTATTGTCATATGTGAAATGATTTGAAGTTCATTCATATATTTAAAGGACCTACTTTGTTCCTCAAGAGGTTTGCAGTCTAGCAGTAAGAGAGGAATTGAATTATTACAATCCTGGGTATAACTGCCACTATAAGGCAAGCAGATGGTATGCTGGCAGCAGGCAGAAGAGGAGGAGTACATGAGCCTGAGGAAGACTGGGAGGCTTCAGGGAGAGAAACAGAACTTGGACTCAGGCTTAGGGATCAGAGAAGGAATCTATCTACCAAGCATGAGAGAGAGGAGAGAGGCTTTCCAGACAGAACCTAAAGAATGACATCTAAACTTTAAAATATTTTTAAATGTTTAAAACATTCTTTTTGAATGTATAGAAATTCCAAATTCTTATGGGTTAGATGTCCATATTAAAAAAAATTATCAGTGTATACTTTTCTCACTTTTCCCCAAGTAACTCTAATTGAGATAATAAAAGTAATTATTATATCTTTTTTAAACTCAAGACAACTTCTATAGTAATAATTAGTGATGAGCATAAATTGATAAAACCACATAAGACATTCTACTTTCACATACTTATTATTAACTGAGTGAGAATACCATATCCCTTTGATATATGGAAATATAAGGAAATGACTGTAGAGGTTCTTAGTTTTCTCTCAAATCATAGTTTCATCCAGAATATCATCATTATCATCATTATCTCAGCTAATACTTTTATAGTGTGTGTGTGTGTGTGTGTGTGTGTGTGTGTGTGTGTGCGCTAGACCCTGTTGCAAACACTTGTTATATAGGAATCCATTTATTCCCAAAATAATGAATGTAGTCATGCCAAAAGTCAATGGCTTTTTAATCTGGGGCTAAAATTTTCTAACTTGGTTAAGTGATTTTTACATTGGCTAGAGCATTCTCAGCACAGGTTCATACACAATTTCTTATTTTTCTGTGGAGTATATAGTAGGCTCACTTCACATACCCAAACCAGGGTGAAATAAATGAAAAGCCATCACTTTTCATAAACTTTTGAACTTTCACTTCATATCATACCCACCACTTAGCTCTTAGCTTTTTTCTTTTCTGGGCTGCTTTTCACAAATACATGAAGTTTTTACTCTTCACAAGAGTTATAATATAGTGATGACCAGATTAGGAAAACCAAGTTGCCCTGAGAAGTTCTTGCAGAGTATTCAGCTAGGCTACTTTCTAATAAAGTGATTTGCTTCCATCTAGTACAAGATACCCAAATCCATGCTTCAGCAAAATGGCAAATCAGTACCTATCAAGAGTTTGGGACTATATATGAAGAGTGAAATCAAAGATTAAATCCAAAGGTCTATGGTTGTATATGATCACTGAAATTCAAAGGCAGTATAATGTATACTCTATATAATGAAAATAATTAGAATATTTAGGAATAAACCCAGCACTCTGACAGGCCAAGACAGGAGGATTACTGGAGGCCAGGAGTTCAAGCCCAGCCTGACAACATAGCAAGACCCCATCTCTAAATATAGAAAATTAGAAAAATTAGCCAGGCATGGTGGTGTGTGTGGTGTGTGACTGTAGTCCCTCAGGAGGCTTAAGCAGGAGGATTGTTTGAGGCCAGAAGTTTGAGGTTACAGTGAGTTATGATGATGCCACTGCACTGTAGTCCAGCAAACAGAGGAAGTGGAAGAGGAAGAGGAAGAAGAAGAAGGGGAAGAAGAAGGAAGAGGAGGGAGGAGGAAGGAGGAAGAAGGGGAAAGAAGGACGAAGAAGAAGGAAGAAGAATTCAGTTTAAAAGCCACTGCTATCAAATTTCTTTTTTATGTTATTTTAGTACATCAAATGTGTCCTTTTTACATGTAATTCACACATTTCGTCAAACTTGAAATAAACCTATTATAAGAAAAATTTAACACTGCAACTTCTGTCTCTAACACCCTTAAAATTAGATGATTAGGAAATTAGGAGCTAAATTATATGTCAGAGTAAAAACATGCCCACAAATAGTATAAACTGTAGTAAACAACCTTCAAAATCACATAAAAGTTAACCTCAGTTTGAAGGCATCAACAGAAAGAAGTTTAATATTTTCTGGAGTTTTGATAAATTTTGGTCAAATTCTGATTCTTATTATTTCATGATTCTATCATTTAATATATATATTATAATGTTTTCAGAACAGTGTCTGCATGTGTGTGGTAGACAAATTTCCTCAACTTTAATAAGAGTTATTTGGCTCAAAGCACTCAATTTTCATAATAGACCAAGCACTTAGGAGATTCAGTGAAAAACAACTGCTCTTGAAGGTAGAAGGGTCACCACAAGGAATTCACAGTGCTGGCTGTGTTTAACTTGTCATTGCCACTGTCAGAATGACAACAATACTGATTTGATCATAAGTAGTCTCCAAAGAAGGCCAGCGTGCTTTAGGGACACAACAACTGGGTTCAACCACTGTGAACTTAGAACTCTGAGAGCACAGTATCAGACTTCTTGGGGACAGAATGGTAGAATATGGACCTCAAAGTCTAGCTAAACAAAACAAATTGCCTTTTAATTAAAAAATAGATACTCCCAACCCCTAATAATCGGAGTTGTATTTGAAAATAAAAGCTTCAACAAATATGATGTTTAAAGACTTTTCACCATTGGGAACTGCTATTCTATGGGTGTGAAATAAAACACCGGGCTTTATCCCACTGAAATTTGAGAGGCACAGAGCTCAACTATTCGTACGTCTGTGTTGGCTTTGCAGATAAAGATCAACTCAATGGCATTTTAGAAAATTAGTTGTGTCTAATCCCCAGTGTCCTAGTCGACATTTCCTTTATTAATAGAACAGGATACACATGGCTGAGGGTGACCTCTTACTGGGTTTGCTATGAGTGGTGTAGCAGCCTGCAAAGTACAGCTGCTCTGTGAAGTACACTGGGATGCTCCAAGGAGAAAAAAGGCTTCATCAGGCTCCTCATTAGCATTCTCTATTTTAATCATCAAAGTTTCTTGAGCATTTCAGAGTTGTTTTCAAAAGTGTCTTAAAATACAGGTAACAAAAATAGATATTAAAATACTGATATCTAAAATGCCTTCCAAAAACTACCTCTAATTTTTTGTTAATGTACAACCTTTATGCAAAAACATAGCTGGTGATTTTTGTAAAATACTTACCCCTTCTCCCCACCAACCACTCTGAAATTCTCATAAGTAACCCAATAACAAAGAAGTAGCAATTAGGCCTCCATTTATTTCCTTCATTTTTTCCCATTGTCTTCCTTCCTTCCTTTATTTTCTTTATTTCTTACTCATTTTCTTTCTCTTAAGTGTAAACATACCTTGGAGATATTGCAGGTTTGCTTCCAGACCACTGCAATAAAGTGAGTTACAAAAATTTTTTGGTTTCCCAGTGCATATAAAAGTTATATTAATACTATTTAGTATAATAATGGTCTACATAGTCTATTAAGTGTGTTATAGCAATATGTCTATAAAATAATATACAGACCTTAATTTTAAAGTGCTTTATTGTTCAGAAATGCTAACAATCATCTAAGCTTTCAGCAAGCTGTAATCTTTTTGCTAGTGAGGGTTCTTGCCTCAATGTTGATGGCTGCTGACTGATCCAGGTGGTGGTTGCTGAAGGTTGGGGTAGCTGTGGCAATTTCTTAAAATAAGATAACATTAAAGTTTGCCTAATCAATTGACTCTTTCTTTTGTGAACTAATTCCCTGTATCATGTGATATTGTTTGATAGCATTTTACCTACAACAGAAATTCTTTCAAAATTAGGGTCAATCTTCTCAAACCCTGCCACTACTGTGGCAATTTAGTTTTTAAATATTCTAAATCCTTTGTTGTAATATCAGCAATGTTCTCTGCATTTTCACCAAGAGTAGTTTCCAGCTCAAGAATCTACTTTTTTTGTTCATCCAAAAAAAGCAACTCCTCATCCATCTAAGTTTGATCATGAGATTGCAGCAATTCACCCTCCACTTCTAATTCAAGTTCTCTTCCACCACATCTGCAGTGACTTCCTCCTCTGAAATCTTGAACCCACCATGAGAGTTGGAATCAACTTCTTCCAAACTCCTGTTAATGTTGATAATGTGACCTCCTCTCATGAATCATGAACATTCTTAATGGCATCTAGAATAGTGAATCTTTTCCAGAAGGTTTTCAAGTTACTTTGCCCAGATCATCAGATGAATCACTATCTATGTATGGCAGCTATAGCCTTACAAAACGTACTTCTTAAATAATAAAACTTTTATTATTAAAAGTCAAAATTACTCCTTGATCCATGGACTGCAGAATGGATATTATGTTAACAGGCATGAAAATATTAATCTCCTTGCACATCTGTCTCCATCAGAGTTTTTGGGTAACAAGGTGCATTGTCAATGAGCAGTAATATTTTGAAAGGAATTTTTTTCTGAGCAGGTCTCAACTGTGAGCTTCAAATATTCAGTAAACTATGTTGTAAACAGATGTGCTGTTGTCCAGGCTTTGTTATTCCATAGATAGAGGACAGGCGGATTAGATTTAACAGCCCTTAACATAATTCTTAAGGGCTCTAGGATTTTCAGAAGGGTAAATGAGCACTGGCTTCAACTTAAAGTCACCAGCTACATTAGCCCCTAACAAGAGTCAGCCTGTCCTTTGAAGCTTTGAAGCCAGTCACTGACTTCTTCTTTCTTGCTATGAAAATCCTAGATGGCATCTTCTTCCATTTGAAGGCTGTTTCATTTACATTGACAATCTGTTGTTTAGTGTAGCCACCCTCATCAATGATCTTAACTAGATCTTCTGGATAATTTGGCGCAGCTGTTACATCAGCATTTGCTGCTTCACCTTGCACTTGTATGTTATGGAGTTGGCTTCTTTGCTTAATCTTCAGGAATCAACCTCTGTTAGCTTCAAACTTTTCTTCTGCAGCTTTGTCCCCTCTCAGCCGTCACAGAATTAAAAAGAGTTAGAGCCTTGCTCTGGCTTAGGCTGTGGCTTAACAGAATGTTGTGGCTGGCTTGATCTTTTATCCAGATCACTAAAACTTTCTCGATATTAGTAAAAAGGCTGTTTCACTTTCTTATCATTCATATGTTCACTTAAGTAGCAGTTTTAATTTATTTCAATACCTTTTCCTTTGCATTTACAACTTGGCTACCTTGTACAAGAGGCCTAGCTTTTGATCTATCTCAGCTTTCAACATGTTTTCCTCATAAGTTTAATCATTTCTAGCTTCTGATTTAAGGTGAGAGATATGAGATTCTTCCTTTCACTTGAACACTTAGAGGCCATTATAGAGTTATTAATTGGCCTAATTTCAATATCATTGTGTGTCAGGGGATAGGGAGGCCCAAGGAGAAGAAGAGAGACAGGGGAATGGTTGGTTGGTGGAGCAGTCAGAACACACACATTTATCTAAGTTCACTGTCTTACATGAATGCACCTCATGGTCTCAAAACAATTATAATGATAACAGAAAAGACTGCTGATAACAGATCACCATATCAAACATAATAATGGAAAAGTTTGAAATGTTGGGAGAATTACCAAAATGTAACACAGAAACAGGAAGTGAGCACATGCTGTTGGAAAAATGGCACCAACAAAGGGTTGCCACAAACCTTCAATCTGCAAAAAACACATTTTCAGTGAAGCACAATAAAATGAGAAACACCTGTATCTGAATTTTTGTGTGTGTCTTCATTTCTAGAATTATTTGATATCTTATTCTCACATAAAACCAAAAACATAGAATAGCTAATAAATAAAAAAGTGCTTATCATCATGCATCAAGGGAAGGTAAAGTAAAATAACACTGAGATAATATTTTCCCCTTTCACATTAGAAAATATGAAATAAATTAATGAAATCCGGTATTAGGAAAATCGGCACTCTAATACATGGTTAATGGTGAAATTCCTTTTAGGGTGGCGGTTTCTACTTGAAGTGTGCATACCTTGTGACCCAGTAATTCCACTTTTTGAAATCTGTTTTACAGATATATTTGTAAAACTGTACAATGAGATACATAATAATGACCGCATGTGGAAATTGTTCATTAAATTATGGTAGAGCTATACAATTGTGCAAATTTAAAAAATAATGAAGTTGAGTAGAATTAGAATGTTCCTAACACAAATAAATGATAAAAAGCCTGAGGTGATAGATATTCCAATTACCCTGATTTGATTAATTCACATTATATGCCTGTGTCAAAACATTACATGTATCCTATAAATATATACAACTGTTATGTACCCATAATAAACAAAAATAAAAATATTAAATAAAAAATTAATCTATATTACAAATATAGAAGAATATCCATATTTAATAAAAAAGAGCAAATATTTATAGTAAAATGCTTACAGTATAATCTTTCACTTGTCTACAAAATACATACATGTATATGTATTTTCAGATCTATTTATTTAGCTGCCTACATAAAAATCTCTAGGCACAAATGTCTCAAATTGAATATGTCCAAAATTGAGCTACTGATCTTTCTCCCAGCACTCCCCTCTATCTTACTACTTGGCACCTATCCACTCACTTGCTCATTGAAGAACCAGGGGCATGAGGTGATGGATCTGTTAATTAGGTTGATTATGTCAATCATTTCACAATGTATACATAAATCAAAACATCACATTGTATACCATGAACATATATAACTTTATTTTTCAATTATACCTCAATAAAGCTGGGAGAAAAGAAGAAACCAGGGACATGTCCCTCTTTCCTATTCCTCACCTCCAATCAAATCCTAAACATGTTTCAAATCTGTCTACTCCTATCTCTATTGTCATTACCTTTGTCTAAGTATTCATTCCACCATTTCTTACCTATTACAAAAGCTTCCTATCTGATTTGTCTTCTCTTAAAATTTTCAAATCCATTCTCCTATCCCTTTTCAAGACAGAATTGGATCATGTCCCTCCACGCACTCTAAGTGCATGGCTTCCCTCTGCATGTAGAGAAAATCTACACTTCTTTTCTTGGCTTACATCACTGGCATAATCTCAACACTGATTATTTCTCCAGCCAATGGCATTTTTGTAACAGCAATAATAATATTGTCAAATATTTTCTCACTCAGATTTCAAAAAAACTGTTTAAGACATAGAACTATTAGAAAATACTATGAAGATAGCAGTGGGTTTCTCCTAGGATCTATTTTCTCACTCAGATTTCAAAAAAACTGTTTAAGACATAGAACTATTAGAAAATACTATGAAGATAGCAGTGGGTTTCTCCTAGGATCTACTCTTGGAAAGTTATATTTCTTGCTCAGTTTTCTGCAAATAGCATCCTTGTGGTTTTCCTGAGATTCCTGCCCCTCCAATCTATTCTCCACATAGCATCAAGAGAGGTCATTTTACACCAGTAATATATTCAGGACATTCCTTTGCATAAAGGCCTTCAGTAGTCAATGAGAACCTGACATGGACCCCGCCTATCTCTCAAATCTAATCTCATGCCATTGTCCCTTTAATTACTACACTTCAGCCGAGTAGCCTCTTCTGAGTTGCTCAAACTCACCAATCTCTTCCACATCTTGGAGTTTTGTATGTGATTTTCTGCCTGAAACACTTTGTTCTTCATGCTTTATACGGCTGGCTCTTTCTTATATTTTTTTGTCTCAGATTAAAAGCCACTTTTTCTGAGAGTTCTTTATTGACCAGTAAGTAGCCTACTCCTACTTTCTTTCTCATTACACCATATTTATTTCCTTCATAACATTTGTCAAAGGTTGAAATTGTTTGTTTACTTGTTGGTCATCTGTCTTCCCAATACTCTGGAATTTCTATGCAATAAGCCATAATAAAGGCATTGGTAGTGGGACCTATAGTCATGCCTGAGGAGTATGAAAGACCACTTAGAATATAACATTAAGTCGTGAACTTAAGAGAATGTGCTAGAATAAGAAGTGAGGAAGATCAAGGAGACAATTGGTGAAGTTGGACAAAAGCGTATAAGAGGATATCAAATTCTAGAAGACTGTAAGAGCTATTTGGGGTCTAAGGAGGGAAGTGAGGAAGGCCCCATTGACACTAGAGGGAGACATTGAGGCTGGAAAGACAGGTAAGACAAGGTAGTAAGGACTAAGCAGGCTTCTCTTGCCTTTAAACACTGGGGAGCCCTGGCAAGTCTAAGAGAAGGAGAGTCTACTCCTTCAGATTTATGATAGAGATGTATTAAGAGGAGAAAAGACTAGAGATGATCTTCTAAAAGGCAAATCCACCATTCCAACTCTCCTCATTAATAAAGATATGTAATACCAGTCTAAAACATGAGAGATAAAATAAGTATAATTTTTAATTAAAATTGAGTTTTCTTGTAAGAAAAAAGATGGGAACATTTAGAATAAATTCAAATATACTTTAAAATTAAACTTTTAAAAATAATATAGTTTTGGGAATGCCAGGAACCAGTGCCAAAAGTATGCTAGATAAAAGTCAATGTAGCTAGTTTATCAGAATTGGCACAGAGTTATTTTTCCTAAATAATAAAAGCAAAAAAAATTTTTTGAAGATTATAATCCATCCATCACTTTGGTAAACTTTACATAGTAAAGTTGCTGATTTACAGAAAAACAAATAAAAACATTTCAAAGTCATTACATTTTAAAAAAATTTTAAAAAGACCTAGAAGATGTATGAAACTTATTATTTCCCATTTAGAAATTCTCCAATAACCTGAAAAAAATTCTAGAAAATATAAAAAAGTCATTTTTTTCCAAATCATAGAGTTTAGATATTGACCTGATTTGACCCCAAATTCCACTGGACATTCTGTTACAAAGTAATCAGAAATACACAATGTACTTGTTCAACTTGTTTGTACTATGTAAAATTGATTTTTTTCTTTAATACTAAAATTTAGTCCATCTGTTGGAAAAACAGAAAATGTTCTAAATATATACAAAGACTGGAAATGTTTCATTCCACTGGCTGTATCCTGTGGTATATGCATTTTCATCAGTATGTTTGTCTTGCAGACAAAATGAATATCAGATGGTGGTTTTGAAAAAGGGCAGACCTAACATGAGGTGATTAGTTTCAAAAACAGATTTTTATTCTTGATAAATTATTACCAAATACAATCATCTGTTGATTGAGGATATAAAACAGATTGGTCATACTATAACCCACAGGTTAAATGAAAAACGGAAATAATAAGTTTATTTAACATGGTCTTGCATTAGGTTCCCAGCAGTGCAAATCTAAGGCAAATAATTAGATTTCCAATTTAAAGATACACATTTGTTAAGCTAGACGTTTCCTGAGGTCATCTATTTCTCTGTTGGCTAGTCCTGCTGCACTGGCAATGTATTTAGGACAGTTTCACTTAGAACTTTATATTATTACACCTTGCACATTACCCTGATCAAGCCAGTTCTATAGTTTGATTCAGGGATAATGTGCAAAGAGAGCAAAGAGCTGATTGTGATGACTCCTGGCTGCAAATCAGATTCCACTACACTGTCATATAGATGTGAAGGAAACTAATGCCTTAAAAAAAATCCTGAGGATGGGTGGAGGAATTTACTAAGCAACAGCTAGAAAACCGAACAAATCAAAACATCTTATACCAAGTAAATGGGACAACAAATACAGCACACTTAACTCTAAAATATCTACTCTTCTTTTTCTCAAGGTGATCTCTTAATTTTATAGGGAAAAATAAAAAGTTAAAAGATAACTGCTCTGATCAATAGTATATCCTGTTTTTACAGAGCATACACCCCTTCCCTCCTCTTCCCCCTCCTCTATTTCTTCAGTAATTTACAACTCCACTATGTAATGTCTCTCCAGGGAGCAAAGAATCCCATTACAGATGATTCCTCTGTGCAGACTTCAGCTCTGTAAATCAACAGGCTGAGCTCTCTAACAGATTTTAAATCCCTGCTTGAGTTAGGCTGGGACAACTTGCAAATTGGTCAGAAAGTGGGGGTAGGAAGGAGATTTTGGTGCCAGAATAAGTTCCAGGAAAAGAGTTTACAACACAATATGTGTTTTTGTTGACTTCGCCAGTAACTAACTATTGTGCATGGACATTGAACAGGAGAGGTCAGAAATAGCAAGGATTGAAAATGTATATACAAAGGAGATTCTCTCCCTAGGAGAACCTCTCCCTAGGAGAACATTCCCAAGGGATTCTAACAAGCTCAGCAGAGTGCACCAGAAATAAAGTAAATTGTACTAAAGTCTCCTTACAGATAAGATTTCTAAATTAACTAAAGCACCTTGAAAAGATAGAGTGAAGTTATATAACAGAGGTGTGAGGTGGGGAGGACATTATTTATAAAATAAACCTCTGAGAATTAGATGCCTCATGGGGATTTTTTTCCCCATTTTTTGATGCCTTTATTCAATAAAAAAAAAATGAAAAGCCTTCTAGAAATCCATTGATGAGTAGAAAAAGTTTGAGAAACTGCCATTATTTTTTGTATAATACAGGTCTCATTTAAAATAGTGGTTAATAATTTAACAACTAGGATGTAAAAACATAGCTGATTACATAAAACTTACCTTGTAATAAGAATTTTATATAGACTCTCATATTTCCATTATTAAAAATCCAACATAATGTGGTTTACACATTCATAAAACCTCACTATATTCAAGTTGAACCAAGTGTTTTGAAATAGAACAACAGTAGGAAGAATAGGGGGACACAGAAATGAACTCATCATCCCAAATCAAATTATTTCTGAAGGTATACTCCATATAAGATCCAGTCACTTGAGCTTTAACAGACTACTCTTTTATTGTTATTAGCAATACATGAGATCTCTCTCTCTCTCATCAACCTCTTAGCAAAGTTCATCTCAATCATCATTCTAGTATGAAGTCTCATCACCTTAACCTTCCATTACCACTATTTCATTTTGCCCAACCTTTTTGCTTTTGAGTTTTTCCCAGCTCTTCAGCCTATGCATACATTTTGACCAGTCCTCCCAAAATATTACTCAAATCATGAGTTAATGACGTCTGGAATCTTAGATACTTGCCTCTACTCAATTCTGTGGTCTCAGGGAACAACCTTTGACTATGCCTAAATATTTTGAAAACGAATCTTATTGTTTGTAAAGGAGTGAGAGAATGGATGGATTGGGACAATGGATCACTTCTACTACACAATGAACTCCAAGCAAACACTTTGAATTGTTAGTCAACATTTCTCTCTGAGTATGAAAACAATAGCATATAATAATTAAACTGAAGGACTTTTTAGATGATAACCTAGGGGCACTCTTGATACAGCCATGATGATGAACTTGAGGAGATTTCTGAAAGGCTCTATGGCCTTCTCCAGAGGAGACCACATCCCCACTCTCCAGATTTGACTCTTATGACTGTGATTACATACAGGCTGAACACACCTTTAGGACAGTTTTGCTCCTCTGGTGATAGCGTGAGTGATGTTCTGTAACAATCTTTGCTGTAACTGGTTTTCTGGAAGGGATCTCACTGTCAATCTTTATTCCAAAATTGTTCCTAAAGTCAATATTTTCCCTAGCATTTATTATTATCAGGGGCTGCTCTGTGCTGCCAGGAAACTTCAGACTGAACTTTTAAATGACAGAAAAAGCCTTAGGGCACAATTGGGCACCCATTTGCTACTTTAAGAATGGTGTGTTTGTTTTAAATTGGTGCTCCATTCCTAATGTTCAAGAGGGACTTCTAAAAAAAAATCAGTGTTTGGAAAGATCCAATTTCCCTGCACCTTTGGTCAAGAGTTCATAGTTACTTCCCCTGTTAGAAAGAGCACTAACTTACCTTAGCAATAGCAAAGAAATTTAAAACCAATGGATTCCCTTTTCTCCATCTATTGATTCTTCAGTAACTTGACTTTCTCCTAAAACTATCTATGCTTTTGTATCCAAGGGCTTCAATTCTCTACTCATTCAACATTGTCTCAAATACAAATAATAAATGCTGAACTTGCAAATACTCTTTACTCCTGCTAACGCTTACTTCAAAGAATACTTCTTTGACTTCTGATTAACAATTCTTTTATGTGCTCTTACAGGAAGAACACTGTCTTCCCACTACCACAGATACAGCACTTGTCATTTTGTATTACAGTGGTTGCATAAGTTGGCTTCCTCCTTGCCTCTTTAGTCTGTGACCTCCTAAGAGACAAAGGACCACGTTTAACTCACCTTTGAATTTCAAACAGCAGCGCAGTATTTAAGATATACTAGGTATTCCATGAATAAATTGATTTGCTGAAATTGAATTGGACTGACAAATTGTGCTTCTGGACATGTTACTTACTGGCTAATGCCAGGCCTCCACAGAGGACAGTAGTGAAATGATTATTCAGATCACTGAAAATGTGCTAATTTAGGCAAAGTGAGGAAGCAAAAATTTTGCCTAACTGAAATAATCCATGATTTCATTGCAATGCATGACTTTGCTAATGGAAATTTGACCTCATTGACATAGTCCTAGTTTCTCCTGTGTTTTGTGTTATAACTGAGTCATCTGTTTCATACTGATGCTCAACCTACCCTGTACACCTCATGCACAGGACAAAATCACACCCTAATGCCTGTCAACTGTCTCATGTGAGTGTCATTGGTTCCAAGTAGGATTAGCTGAGAGCAGTGTGTGGCTCATGGTTCTGTGAAACTCATGACTGGACCCACATTTTAAAGACCACACCCCACTAATATAGTGAGTCACTGGCATCTTCTTTATATACCAAAGTCAGCAGGTTACACAACTAAATTGAACTTTTAGTACACAGTTTCCTCAAATAAGTCTGCGTAATCCTCTGGACAAAAAGCAAGGTGGGTCTCTTAATACATTTACCATTTGCAATGAAGATAAAGCCTTACTAGATTTTAAGGATTGTAAGAGGAAGAAAATGTTGCTTTTTAGAACAACAGGCCAACATTTTTGAATATATTTGTTGGCATTTTTCCTTTTCTGGCTCATTTGTACTTAGTCTAAGCAGAAAAAACAAAGTCACTCAAACAACTAAGCAACAGATTAGAAATTTAAATACTTTTAAATGGAGGAAATTTAAAATGGAGGAAAAAAGTTGTTACTGTTCACGAGAAAGCATAATATTTAGAAAATACTTTACATTTGTAAATTTAAATCTTTCAATTTACAAGCAACTATTTGGTTGCAAATAACTAAAAAGTTACATTGGATATATAGCTATATTCAAAATTAACACTACTAGATATACTGTCTGAGGTTTATGTTCTGCAGCCTGAAAAGGGAGAATAAATATCTTTAAAAAATTAGTAGTAGATAACCAAAATATTTAATGAAAACTTACAATCATACATAGAGCTACACTACATTACATGGGAAAGACAGGTAAAAAATCACATGGAAATCAAAAGAATCTTAGTCTGAGTCTCAGTTTTGCCAGTCATGGACTTTGTGACCTTGAACAAGTCACTGAAACTTTCTGAATCTCACTTTTCTTATTTCTAAAATGGAAATAATAGTTTCACCTTTATCTAACTCCTGGAGTTGCTTTGAGAAGAACATAAGATGACATAAATGAATGTGTGTTTGGAACTATAGAGTACTACACAACATAAAGACATTATTATTATTATCCTGGCATGTGGCTATTGATGGTGATGATGGCAGTATTGATCTGATGTTTGCCACCAGATACATCACCAATGCTCTGCTGTTAGTACATGTGATTATCATAATTGCAAATTAATTTTTGTTCCGATTCAGCCACCTGCAAAGCTGAAACGTTTGTTTAGACACAAAGCATACAACTTGTATTAATTTAAATAGAAAATATAAACAAACATGTATGTATACTACACAGCTGTACCAGAAAAAAAACTATAGTTCATATTCTTTCAAATTAAAGAGTTCTTTCCTCATCTGATTTTCTCCTCATTCTTATAGGACAAACTTGTTATCAAATGTCAATCATATTTTATTAAATTGACTGTGAAAAGGGTGAACTTCAGATATAGAGATTTTATAACCTTAGGCTTCCTTGATTTCCTTGCAGCAGATATGATTTAGCAACCTCCATTTAGGCATCTTTAAAAAAACAAGAAAGAAAATTAAAAAGGGGGGGGGGGGAAGATAAAAAGACTAATGCATAAATTCAAACTGGTGTGGCTAGATTCAAGTGGTAAATTCCAGAATCTCTAGCAACTGAAAAAAGCCCTAGACCAGGCATACATTTATTTACACTTTACCATGGAGGTCAGGAGCTATTCCAGACATAATCCACTATGTTTTAGGTAACAGGAAGCCACCTGGAGGATACTAGTCATCTTCTTAAAGACTAGATTTCCTAAATAAAGAAGCAGTCTTCAACTAGCTTTCCCTTTTGTGGATTGCTAACATACAAGATACAGTTTTAGCTTCAAGCCATAGCACTTTGTAAAGATTCTGTCATACCACCAGAAATAATTTTTGTTTTTCTATTATACATATCATTAGTTCTCAATTATTTCAATAAGACTCTTCTCTAACACTATTATGAGTTGGCAAAAAAAAGGTAGAGACATCACTGTAGTTCTCTGAGTTTTGTAAAAATGATTATTCCTCAATAAAGGTATTTATGGAGAGCCTTGGCCAAGGTGGTGATCTCTCAAATGTCTTTCTAGTTAGCAGCAGCAAACCCTCCAAGTTATCTTGTTATTTAAAAAAATATGTGCCAAAAAGAGCTTCTTGCCTCTACTAACTTTAAATTCCATATATTTTTGCATTTAAAGGAACAATGAGATTAGATAATCTATAGAGCATATACTCCAACTAAAACCACTGTCCAGAGTAAAACTATTTATTTTGTGAGGTATTGTGGTATAATGTGAAAAAAATAAAAGTGTCCCATACTCACATTTGGGAAACATTGAATTAAGCTAGGCTAAACATGTTTTCCCTTTTGCTAGATTTCTCAGAGCTGCAATATGCTATCATGTATTGTGAAATTCTAAGAGAATGTTTACAAAATCTGTTTGACCATGAAACCCTTCTTCAGGGAACTCTGTAAAAATCTGAAAGAGATGTGGTTAAGAAACACGAGTTTATGATGTGGCAAAAATATATTAAAGAATTTGTTATGATCTTCTAATAGTTCTCTTTGTGTGGTTGATTCCACTTATGCCAATCCATGTGGCCACAGAGAACCTACTGTCTTGCCAGGTCTATTTATTTCAGGACTACATATAGATTGCTTTGAGAGAGGAGAAAAACAGATTTAATCAATGCCACCAATCCCAAGGATTTTTTTTTCCAAGTGACAACAATCTTAGGAAATGGTTTAAGATACTTTTCCATGAAGTTACCAGGTGTCAATATTATTTCACCTGAATTTCACTAGGGGAACAGGGAAAACACATTCATGGAATAACAAGAATCATGTTACTAACCACAAAATATTGGTGCATCCTCATTTCTACCAAATCTACAGGAACTGGATCAGGAACTTAAATGAGGATATACTACAGCATGTAAGAGATAACTTTTAGGGGTAATGAGTTGATACCTAATCCATCTGTATCTATATACCAATAATTCATATTTGAATTCAAGTTTCTGACATTCATTTCCCTAGTTTCCAAGATGGTTGAGCAATGACACAACTGATGACAACTGTTAGATGACTGTTTCTGCTACTATAGGAACTCAGATCAAGCATTGACCCCAGAAGACTATTCTTATAATCAGAATGCTGATGATGAGTTTGAGGAGTTTTGTTTTTGTTTTTTTAAGGGCAGTGGGAAGGATCTAGATTTTATCTATTTGCAGGAGGCTCCTCTGAAGAGGCTCCCACAATACTACAGTAGCTCTGGAGTGTGCTCAACGGCTGTGGCAGCTCAACCATGCAATTTTATAGCAGGCAGCAAACAAGGCAGAGAATTCAGGGTTAAAAACTCTAGTGAAGTTTTGTCTTCTACAGTAATGAAAGCTGACTAAAAGAGTAAATCAAATGGATCTCCTAACAAAATGAAAACAGCTGTTTGGCCTGGCTTGGTCTCTGATTTAGGTTAAGTAATTATTGCTCTAGTGTGGTTCAAGGTTGTTCTGTATTAGTGAAATAAGATAGCACATGAAAATCATCCAACTTTTTAATTTACTGTAGCATCAGAAATTCCACTGTATAAAAAATTCCAGAAACGTAATCTTCTAAAAACTTTACCTATAAACCTTTGCAAATACCACCTGATTAAATCTCCCAACACATAATTACACAATATATAATTACATTATAGTAATAATCTTTAGTATCTTTGCTGAGAAAATATTTTAATATTTTAACTTTAAAATGCTAAGTTTTTTCAAATTTTACTGAAGTGATATATTATATCCCAATTCCCAAATAACTGCAAAGATCATTTTTTGTATAGAATGTTTTTTTTTTTTTTTTTTTTTGAGACAGAGTCTCGCTTTGTTGCCCAGGCTAGAGTGAGTGCCGTGGAGTCCTAGCTCACAGCAACCTCAAACTCCTGGGCTCGAGTGATCCTTCTGCCTCAGCCTCCCGGGTAGCTGGGACTACAGGCATGTGCCACCATGCCCGGCTAATTTTTTCTATATATATCAGTTGGCCAATTAATTTCTTTCTATTTATAGTAGAGACGGGGTCTCGCTCTTGCTCAGGCTGGTTTTGAACTCCTGACCTTGAGCAATCCGCCCGCCTCGGCCTCCCAAGAGCTAGGATTACAGGCGTGAGCCACAGCGCCCGGCCTAGAATGTTTTTTAAAAGCAACCAATGAAATGCTAATTCTCGAGGCCCCAAAAAAGCCTATTTTTATAGTGTAAATCTTTTTTTTTAATAATTCAACCTTGGTATACCAATAGTGGTTAAGAAGAAAAAACAATTGTAGTGAAGAAACACAGCAAAGGAATATTCTTGAGGAAGATGGTTCTCTGTTTAACACTATTCAGAGTAAAACAATTCATGTCACTTTAAATTCCATTTCTTATTTGTATTTCATTTTTCTACCACCACCATTAGTTCCACTTCTCTCTTATGTAAGTACTTTATTTCTGCTTCAGCTTGCCTATGATAATTTCGATGGTAGGTTGGTGATGGATTTTTAAAATTGTAATTATGTTTTTAAATAATAAAATCTACAAATATTATCTGATGAAAGACATTAAATTCCTGAAAAAAACAAAAGACTGAAAGTCTTGGCCACTTTCTCTGGCCGTTATTTTCAAGTCAACCTCCATTACTTCACTGGATGGTTGCTTAAAAGTACAAATAAACAATAACACTAAAATATATTCTAATATTTTGTAAAACTAACAAATATTTAAATTATAGGATAACTTTTATTCAATAGTGACATCTTTAAAGCATTTTAATTCACTTGGGTACACTCAACTCAGTTCCCAACAAAAAAGAGAGAAAGAAAAGATTACATCAGAAAATTAATATTTTGAAGAAAATTACTTAGGTGGTTTAAAGCCCAGGGAAAAGTCTCAGATGTTCTTGTTGCGATTGTACTATTATTGCTGGACACAAAACATGACATATTACCTTTCCAGTGGGATAAGTTTTGTAGCTTTCCTAAGTCTAAATAGCATTTCTCACTAGTCCTTGCCAATTATTCTAACTAGTACTTGCCAGCACATCAGACTAACAGAAACAATAAGGTTACATGTGTTGTTCTCCAAAATGTTTCCACATTATGATCTTTCTTTGGGGTCAATATTCCTTAAATAGGAGAATATATCATATTTGGGGTTTCCATTCAGAAATTGTCTTGTGGAACTAGATCAACAGTGCACAATTTACCTAAGAATTTGAGAGGAACTCAATGAAAAGCAATATTTAAAAGAAAGGTTTAACTTTTTTCCTTTCAGACAGTTAATGTAAATTCTCCTCACTAAGACCTTCAAAAATGATAGGGCACATGAAGCCAGTCTACATTTTTAGCAGTCTGCAATCTGAGAAGGGTTACAGAGGAATGGTCCTACCACACTTTGCATAGCCCCTGTTTTCCTTTCAAGAAACACAACTGCTGTTGTTACTGAATAAGTTTTTGTAAATGGCCAAATGTCATCAACCCAAAAATATAAAGAAAGCTGAGCATACTTGGAGGCACTGAAACAGTGCATCTTTAATTGCTGAGTTTAAGTATAAGATCAAGCTCTAACCAGTTCTCTGCAGATATATCTCCACCAGTAGTGCAAGAGCAGGACTTACAGATAGAATCCCTATGCTGAAGGAGAGCCTCCCTCCCTGCAAACCTTACTCTGAAGTACAGCTGACCCTTCAACAACACAGAGGGTGGGGGTGCTGATCCTCCCCTGCACAGATGAAATTCCACTTATAGCTTTTGATTCTCCCAAAACTTAGCTACTAATTGCCTACTGTTGACTGGAACGCTTACTAATAATATAAGCAGTTTATTAACATATATTTTGTATATGTATTATATACTGTATTCTTAGAATAAAGTAATCTAGATAAAAGAAAACATTATTAAGAAAATCATAAGGAAGAGAAAATATATTTATTATTAAAGGGAAATGGATAATCATAATGGTCCTTATCCTCATCTTCATGTTGAGTAGGCTGAGGAGGAGGAGGAGGAGGAAGAGGAAGAGTCGGTTTTGCTATCTCAGAGGTAGCAGAAGCAGAAGAAAATCCACATAGTGAATCCCCACAGTTCAAACCTGTGCTATTCAAGAATCAAGGGTACTTCTTTTGAGTCCCTGATCTCTCACTCTTAGTTACTCCTGATATTCTTCCACCTGGGATAACCCCCCTTAAATAATCTTTTATTTGCCACTCATCTTCATGAGTTCCAGCTTGGGAACAAATGTTTTCTGAATCCACACTGAAAATGTCTTGCCCCATGTATATGTTTTCTGTTTTTTCTGGATTAGTCTTCTAAGATATTATGTACCCTATTATTTTTCTTCCCTCTTCTTAACAGAAAATGAAAATCTGATAGAATATAATAAATAAGCATCAATGATTAATTTTTTGATTTAGAAGATTATGTTTCTCACCTAGTATTCAGCTTCAGAAAGAACACACTTACTATAGAAAGGGAGAAAATGGACACCCATGTAACTGATGTGACAGACAGAGGGCCTCATAGCCTCAGAATGCATTTACTGATAATTGTTCTAAAACCACAGAAACCCCTAATCAGGTTCAATATAGGTCAAGGTCCTAGATGTTCTGAGTTTGATCAAGAGTCTCTAAATTCTAGTTATTCAATTAGCACTAGGTGGTCCAAGGAATCAATCCTCCAATAGTTCAACATGAGTACCTAGAGATCGAGAATCAGACCTAACTTGGTTTTAAAGACTTACTCAACCAGGAAGCCCTCTGTTAGGAGGCACAACCCACCCCAAAAGGTACTTTTCTACTTCTTGTGTTTCTTTGATCATTTAGTTTCACCCTGAGATTGAACAGGGAATGGGAATTTCCAAAGATTGGCACTTGAAGGGCTATGGAATTTCCAAAGCTTGGCATAGTGTAAGCCCTTCCTTTGCCTTTCATATTTTCCTCAATACCCTAATACAGGGCCACATTCCAACAACCCAGACCCTTTCAAGGCAGCAAGCCTTTCTGCACATGCTTATCAAAGAATGGCATGACACTTTATATAGGGACAAGATGAGATCAGATAGATGAAATAAACAGACTATCCCAAAGAATATTTGCACTTGAAAGTTGAATGGTGTTTATTATAATCACACAGTTTATACCCTTGCAGTCAACCATTTCAAAGCATATTTTCCATACATTTCTCCTTTTTCTCTTAAATCCTTTCATGAAGAAACTTCTTTTAAAAAAGTCTTTGGCTCAAATCAACGAAGTAACTCTTTAGTTCAAATTATTTTGTTAAGTATTATTTTCATGTTAAATTTTAAAAATTTAGACTCTAAAATGGATATAGAATATAAAATACTGCTTAGTGCAGCACCTTTTATAAAACTTTAATAGAAGCCCTTACAAAGCTCTTTAGACAACTATTCCACATTAACTTACAGGTTTCTTTGCCTCATAGCTACTTGATGTTGGCAGAGATGTGAGAAAATGGCTCAACTTTCATATCCTGTAAATAGTGGCAACCATATCAAAAGTTAGGGCCTACAGTAAATGCAGCCATGAATTTAATCTATTGGAATCTTTTCCAATAAAATCTTTACTCCTACCCTTAACTCATAGGATTCTTAAATTGTAAATGACCTTAGCCATCATCCTTTCCTAAGCCATCATTTTATATATGAGGATACTGCAGCCCTGAAAGATGAAAGGACCCATCCAAGGTCAACTCAGCTGGTTAATGCATGGGCCCAGACTGGCTCTTTCCTCTTCTCGGGGCAGTACTGGTAAAATGACCACATTTTAAAAGAGATTTTACCTCACGCTGTATCTAGAAGAGATAAAGATGTGCTCATTAACAAATTCCCAATTCCTAAAATTAAATTTCAGTGCTCTCCTCATTAGCACTTCCTGAGAAGTACCAAATTCAGTCATGAGGGTTTGCCCATTGCCATTCAACATTCCTATTCGCTTTATTGCAAGCCTTCCCCGTCATTGTCCCCATATAGCTATCTGTATTTTATGTTTGAAGAAATTAAAATACTGCCAAAAATATCGAATCTAAATCATAAGTATTATTTTTATGTGACAAGATATTTAAGCAAAGCAAAACTGAGTTCCTGAAATAAGTTCTTAGGCCATAATTAAAAATGAATCCACTCATTGTTTTAAAATATTCCAGAAAAAAAGAAAACGATGGAGGAATAGATGAAAGAAGATTGGCAAATTTAGAACTGTAATTACAATTGTTACAAAGTTATAATATAATTGGCAATGGATATATGGGGTTTATTATACTATTCTATTCAGGAAGGTTTGGCATTATTCATAATAAAATGTTTATTTTAAAAATCAATCCATGTACTGCTCTTTGGGAGAACATAAACAATTTCCAAGTTTCATTGTACACCAGTGGGCCATTCTAACCAATAGTAAACAGGTAAGGAGTATTCAACCAAAAAGTCTTCCAACTTTTTTTCAAATTATTGTTAAAAAAAAATCACATGAAGTTTACCAACTTTAACATTTTTAAATGTATAGTTCAGTAATGTTAAGCATATTCACATTATTATTGCACAATGCATCTCCAGAACTTTTTAATCTTGCAAAACTGAAACTCTATACCCATTAAACAACATCTCTCCATTTCCTCCTTTCTCAGCCCCTGGAAACCACCATTCTACCTTTTGTTTCTATGGATTTTACTACTTTAGAAACTTCATATAAGTGAAATCATACAGTATTTGTCTTTTTGTGACTTTTCACTTAGCATGTCCTCAAGATTAATCTATGTTGTAGCATGTGACAGAAGTTTCTTCTTTTTTAAAGCTGAATAAAATTCCATCCTATGTATTTACCACATATTCATCCATCAATAGACATTTGGGTTACTTCCACCTCTAAGTCTTCATCATAATATAATATTTTTTGAGAAAAATAAGTATAAGATTCTGCAAGAAAATCTCAACTAAGCAGCAAGGAGAAAGAATGGATAGATGTGCAACAACTGGAACAGAGCCTACCTACCAGCTGTTCTCAACTTGATATCCATCACTTCAGGGCCTAGAAGAAACTGGGCATACTTAATGAAAATGAGTCAGTGGGTCTATAAGAAACTAACTTTATTATTTCTATACTTTTATTTTCTACCCACCTCTTATTCTGATACTCTTTTTTGATGGAACTATTCAGAGTATATTGGTAGATATAAATATATTTTTATATCCTTTGTCTAGAGAGATAGCCTAGACTGTAAAAGATGTAGCTTAACTGGGAAAAAGGTACCATGAATGGGGATTGAGAAAGCACCAAATTTTTCAGAATAAAAATAACTTTTGTTAAATAAAAATTACACTTAAATCCCAAATTTGTAAAAGGACTTTGGTGTTACAGATATTCCATGGTTTAATTTCAGATTAAACCATTTGATTTCTAAGAAGCTGAACACTTGTGTACCATTTAGCAACTCAGAGAAGTTTCCTGAATGGCACTGTGATATCCGGGGGGGATAATTATTTTGCTGCTTATTAGAGAGAATGAACCTACTGCAGAAGATGAAGCTCTTCAGATGATTGTACTTCATCTGATTTACTATGGGATAAAGTTCATCCAAAATCACTTGAGTTTTGTGGGCACTGACAAACCACGACCACCTTATCGAGATTCACTTTTGCATTTTGTATTTTGCCTCTGGTTTACTTTCTTAGTTCCCACTCCCACTCCAAGTGATCACCAATCCCTTGGGCTCATTAAATTTCTGGCTTGAATTATACAGAGTGATTAATGGTGGGGGGGCTGGTACACGCTGAGGTCAGCGTGCTGAGCATCCTGTATGTCAGCAACAAGTACACCCGCGTGCATCCACTGACTCACTTTTCTCCTCTGCAGCAGTAATTTATTCATCCCAGAGTACACTCAACCATCTGCTATTTATTTTGTTTTCTTTAAGCGTTATTTTCCTCGATTTGCTAAGCCAGGGCACAGGTGAAAAGCGGTAAGAAGCCAAGGGAAGTTGCTGTTGTTGGACACAGGAGGGGTGAGCTGAGCTCCCCATGAGGAAGAGCATTCAGCTTCACAGAAAGGGTCTAACTGTATTGTTGAATACTTAAATCCCTGCCTAATAGGAGCGTTTGGGCCAGGCCCAATCATAACTAGCTAAGGCTAGACCCCTGGGGTGAGGAGTGTAAAGCTGGGGAATTTTAAGCATCCTTAATAGTAGCCCTGTAATAAACTGATGCTCTGAATCTTTGCTAGAGTCTGCACAAGACTGGGCTATAAATTTTACATTTGGCTAAGTGACTCATAAAGAAACACCCACCTGATTTCAGACATGCATTTTTGGCAGCCAGGGCACTGGCTAAATTAGCCATGGTTCTATTTTTAGCTGCTTTCTTTCTCTGCCTAAAATACAATGATTCTAGCGGTACAGTACAGTTTTACAACTAAGTCCTCCACTACTGATTATTAGACCATCTTTTGGACTGGGAAACGCTAGAGTTCACTTTCTTTTTAAATGTCCCAAATGCTGGAATACATATTACTATTTATTTATTTATCTATAAGCTTCTGGCCCTGTGAGCTGTTTTTCACGAAAGTAACCTTAATAAATTATCGAAATGCATTTGAGAGTATTTGTACTCTAACAATCCCTGTTATTACAGTGAAAAAAATATAAAACCACTTTTTCTTCGTGAAGAGTTGAAGTGTCTCTTGTCTGGGGAGGTCCAGTGTTGATTTGAGGAACTTGGGTCAAGCTGGTATTTGACCTTTGGCAGGAGGCTGCCCTGGGTCTTATATTCTCAACAAACTGGGCCCAAGACAATAGTGTGCTTTATAGCCCAGAGCCTGATCACTGTGTTTCTCCAAGGAAGACCTCAAGCTGAAAAGCCAACATGCCTGACAACCACCGTCAAGGTACCAAGGGCATAAGCACTAGACATTGGAAAACAAATGGAAAAGCACACACAGCTACATCTGGAATCCTAATGGACCGCCAATGGTTCCCAGCTAAAGGAAGAATTACCCGTGTTATTTTATCATCCCTTGTGCTAACTTTGCTGTTTATGTACAGCAATAAATGATTTTTTAAAAACATATTTGGGTCATTATGTCATATACCACCAGCAAGTACGGTTGTTTTATTGTGCTTGGAGTCAAAATACACTGCCGTACCCAGATGTACGGGAAGTTTAAAATCTCTTGTCCTTCTGTATTCATTCCTCTTGGACAAATGAGTTAAGTTTTTAAAAGGGAAATTGAGAATTTTTATGGTTTCTACTCCCACCTTGCCAGTAAAATTTGCACCAGTATTTTTCTACCCAGCAAAAGTGCTTGGCCAATGATAATACTAAATACTAATGCAGAAAGCCAAACAGCTTCTAACCAACAGGAAATGCCAGAGATTTTTTTTTTTTGAACACTTTTAGCAAGTTGGATGCTTCTGCCAAGGCTGTACTATAATCAAAAAGTAACTGCAGATCAAGAATATGAAGTGAAATTCAGAGGTCCAAGCCAATGCTGCACATAGAATGATATGTGAATGCCTACTTTCCTTTTTGCTTATTGCAGGCAGTTTTAAAATTCACCTAATTTGTTAACTCCTCTAACACACATACCCCAAATTTACCAACAAAAAGGAATATTTCCTGACTTAAAAAAAGAAAAATCCAAAATGCTTAACCCTTTATAATGTGTTCTTTTACATGTTCTTTAATCACTGGGTCCGGTTGGTTTCTTTTTCTACCCATTCCTCACACTTTCCAAAGTTTTGAAGCTCGGTTCACCAAAATCTGCTAGATTTCCTTCCATTCCATTACTAATAAGGGTAAGTTTTGGTGTTTTTTTTTTTTTTTAAACATGAATAAAGTCAAGGACTTTATACATCAAGGGAGAAGAACGGCTGAGAAAAGCAGATGCGCAGATGTGGATCAAGACTGACCCACCTACCTAGAGAATTGGTCCTTGTCTGAGTGTTTGGTTTTTGAAGCTGAGGATGCTGGCTTTCCTGTTTACTTAGCTAGCCCTGTCACTGGGTTACAGGTGGCCTGGAAAGAAGATTTAGGAAATGTTCTTTTCTCTCTCCATAAATGAACATCAAATTATTTTACAATGTGCTGTAGTACATGCATCATGACAGGTTGAAGAACAAACACAATCTCAAATAAAGCAGAGGCAAGGGGGGGCGTGGAGCTGGTTGCAGGTGGAGAGGAAAGGAATTGTTTCAAAGTTCTTGATGAAACAAAGTTATTTTTAAATTTTCACATAGTTTACTAAGAGATGAGTCATTTTGCTCATTAGCCTGGCACATGTTCCCTTTCACATCTCTTTGGCAGAATTTCTTCTAAGTTTTGGTTATTCTTGCATTACAGCAGACTTTACTTTTTTTCAGAGGATCCCCTTTAGTATCTAGTACTGAGCTCCCTGGAACCATCACCATGATCTTACTTTTGCTATTAATGATCAGTCTTTTCAAAAAGCAGTTAACTTGAGTCTGAGTTCCACCTCAATCCCCTAAATAAGAAGGGCCTAAAAGCGTCAGGGTTGCTTCCCTTTGGAAAAAGCAATTACTTGACAATGTATCAGTTAAGGCTTGAATTCATCTTTTTTTCTCTCTCTCTCATTCTCTTTTTGATGCTATTTACATTCATTATTTTCTTTTGTCCTATTAATTAAATTTTTTCACCAAACGTCAGCGGTGCATTTGGTGATTTCTCCCTTCTTTTCTTGCTTATGTTCCTACCCTGTCCTCCCTGACACATTTCTCAGCAGTGTCTGATTTTCAACATATTTCACATTTCCAGAGCATTTTGGAGTCTCTTGGTCATATCTCTACATTCCCTAGCCAAGAAGTCTTCACAGATCATCTATATGAAATCAAGTCACTGCTCCTTCAGAATGCTGCCAGGAATCTTCTCCCAAACTAATCCCATGTGGCTCTGCTCAACCTGAATCACTTCAACAGTCCTGTTTGCACACTGATGGGAGAAATCGCTTAGGAAAATGTTTCTATATTCTGCAGATGTTTATATTTCCCTGATGATTCCTCTGCTTCTGTTCTTTTGTTCTTTCATTTGCATAATATTTTTGTTCTTATTTAAACTTAAAGCTCTATGGAATGATCTTATACTCACATATTTTTTGTGTGTTTCTAAAATTCTCACTTCAGTGCTCACTATATATATGGAGAGAGATCAAGAAAAATGCCCCCTGATTGAACTAATGGCTGGAATTGCATTTTGCCTGTCATGCTCTGATCTGAGAGAGCTAAGCATATCTTAGATGACCACTTACTGTCTTTTGTTCTTATCTAGGCTTACTGGCTACATCCATGGGCTCAGGGTTTCTGAGGTGACATAGGGTACAACCACCTTCCACTTGTCAGCACAAAAATGAAGAATAATAGGACTGGCAAAATTATGAAAACACTGAAAATTTTGTCTTTTTGCCTCTTAGCCTCTCTATCAGCATTTCTGAGAATCTTTCCCCTTTCCCAAACACAGGTTACTATATGCCTTCTTAATCTCTAACTCTCTCAAATAAAAACAGTAAAATGTGACATTATTTATATTTTAACTGAAATAAATTTTCACAAATACATTCTTTTAAGAGTTTTCAGTTTTTAGCCTCAGTTCCTATTATAGAATAAAAGTCTCTACCTCCTGAGAGAGGAATTCAGGGAACATTCAGGAAAGTGAGAATAGTGTTGTTGGAGGTAGGAGGAAAGTCTTCTCCTTGAACCCAAAATCATCCTGCATTTAGTCTGATTTTACAGACCATACAGTGAACTCGCTTTAGTTTTTTAGGGTGCATTTCTTAGTAAGGAACTAGCAGAGTATCTTGCTTCCGATTTTTCTTAATACAAAGATTCTCATGCCCCAAGATTCACTGAAGCCAGGAGTCCCGCGACCTCAACCCTGGCCTGGGTCCTCTAGCATCACTGCCCTTCCCCAGCTCCGTCTTTGCTTCTTCTACACTGTAATTCATAATCACACGATCCAAAGTTTCAGTTACTTTCAATACCCCAAACAACTGGATCTGACACTGCCTTAGGAACAGAGCACAGTTGCTAAGCAGCCATTGAGTGAGGAACAAGTACGGTAAGGTGAGGGATGAGGACCATCAGCCCAAGCACACTGGGTGCTACTGCCAAAAATCCATTATTATTAGCAGATAGGATTCTGTCTTTTTGCCCGAGTCATTGACAGTATGTCCTAGAAAGTTTGGAAGCATTCATTGGCACAGTCATTCCTATGTCTTATAAACTGCACACATTTAAAATGTACAATTTGAAAATTTTTGATGATTGTATAAACCTGTGAAACCATGACCACGATTCAGGATACTAATGAACACAGTCATCACCCCAAAAGGGTCCTCATCCCCATTTGTTATCCCCACACCCATCCCAGCCTGTCCCAGGCAACCACTGATCTGCTTTTTCTCACTATAACTTAACGTTTATTTTCTTGAATTTTACATATGTGGAAGCATACAGTATATACTTTTTTGTCTGATTTTTTTTCTCAGTGTAATTATTTTGAGATTCATCTATGTTGCTGCATGTATCACTAGTATGTTTGTTTTTGTGACTGAGCAGACTTCCATGGCATGGATGTGCCCACCTGAGAGGCATTTATTGAGCCTCCTCTATGTGACAGGTACTGTGCTAGACACTGGGATATGCAGTCACTAAAGGCTAGGTCCTAGCCCTTAAGGATCTTATTTGGTGTCTAAGACAAATAAGTAACTTAACAATTTTAATAAAGTTTATGCTGTAAGGGAGGTCATCACAGGGCTTTTGGAGCCTCATTAAAGACCATATAAGTCAGACTTGAGGTTCAGAAAGGCCTCTAGAGAAAAATAATGCTTGAGCTATGTTCTGGTAGAGTAGCAGAAATTAGACACAGGGTGATGTCAAAGAGCTACAAGTTCTGTATTGACTGTCATGGGGGAGGGGCACACAGATGAAGCTAGTGAGAAGGACTTTTTATGCTGAGTAAGAAGCTTGAATTATATCTTGAGACTTACTGAAGGCATCTAAGTAGCAATTGAATGACATCATTAAATTTACTTTTTACTGTGTAGAATAAATAGGAGAAGATAAGACCAGAGATAGGGAAACCAACTGAGAGGCTACCAAAGTAGCCGAGATGAGAAGGGATAGAAGCTTAGATTCAGATGGCAGAAGTGGATACTAGCAGAAGTGGACAGACCAGAAAGTGACAGAGACAGGAAACAGAATTCTGAGAACTCTGCTATTAATTAAATGTGTGGATGAGACACAGGAAAGAGTTGAGAAGATTCCCATATTTAAAGCTTGAGCAACTGGGTAAATATAAAATTGATTAAGATGTGCAAGTAGGGTTGAGGAATATGATAAATTCATTTTAACATTGTGAGTTTGACATTGTGTGAGACATTCAGAGAGAAAAGTCCAGAAGTTAGATGGATGTAAATATGAGTTTAAACTACAGGAGTTTGGAGATAGAAATACAGTGTTCCTCGTACTTGCAGGCTTGTAGGAGGAAGAGGATAGAAAATGAAAAAGAGCAAAAGGCTTAAAATGCAGTTCTTGGAAACACTGCCTTTGTGGGGAAAAAATTAGCTCATATATTTTATCACATATTTATTTTTGCTTCTTAATTAGTTTGCAAATTCCTAAAGGAAGGCAGTGGAGGGGCATTACCTTAAATGTGCAGTAACCCAGTGTCTCCAACAGAGTAGGGGCTCAAAACTAATTTATTATTTGCAAATCAAAAATATGTTCAATCTGGATTTATAATTAGCTTTGAAATCAATCCATGTGGATTATTAAAATGCTACAATAATTAGTTTGGAAGTGCCTAGGTATGATTTATCAGCAGCACATAGATGTGATCTATTTCTGTTGAGTTAGAACAACAATTGCTAGTTACAGAATTTTCAGATATTTATATAAGTAAAAGAGAAAAGTACTTCCAGCCTCAGATTTAGTAACATGGCTAGAAATATGACTTGAGCAGAATCCATGACAGACAAGTCCAGCAATGGGCTTAAATATATAGCTAAATAAAAATTCAGACAGAACACTGAATAGCAATCTTGTCATTTTTTGCACATCATGCAGAATTTAGCACATGACACATTGGATACATTTTTTGCTTAAATGATTAAGAACCCTAATTCTCTCAATAGGACTTCCACAAAAACTTCGGAAGCCTTTCTAATCCCTATTAAACCTAAAGATTATAAATATTATTCCATCCTTAAACTAGATTAACTTGAAGTAAATGAGTGTAAGGAGGTCAGGAAAACTTCAGTGAATCAATCCTCTATTTTCTCACCACATCAAGTTGGGAAGCTGTGATTTAAGCCATTTCTGCTAGGGAAAGTGCTTCCCGTGTAACTTTTTTCTTCCATGATCTCTCCCCCATAATACATTAAGGGGTAACCTTTACTTGCCATAGAAAAACAGACATGTGAATTTGATACTCTCAGCTTGTTGATATGTTTTTAAAGCTGGCAAGCAAACAGAGTGCAGAATGTGAAATTTTTTTTCTTCTACTGCCACATGGCTAGCTGGAAGCTGAGTTCAGGACACTGCTGTCTATTCTGATTTCCAAGAACAGCAAAAATATTAAGTTATGTTGAGGGGGAAAAATTCTTGTATTTGATATCATCAAACAGTTGTTTCCAAAACACCCTCCAATTTCTTCTAAGTAGAGAACCTTACAAATGAAATAAAAACAAACTTAATTTTACTATCTCCAAAAGATGTCTAACAATTTTCAAAGGAATCTCTTAGACTCTCCCTTTTTTTTTTTAAGTTTCGTTTTTGAAACAGAAAACAACAATGTCATTTAGGGCCCAGCTTTAAAGAAATATTGTTTAGATATAACTTGATTTAAGAAAATTTAACATGCAAAGACTTTCTAAAGAAGATAAACTTCTAAAGAAGATAAACTAGGAGGGTATTAATTATATTAGAAAAGCATTTTTAATATTATAAGATTTATTAACATACGAATCTCTTCAGTGAACTTAAAAAAATCAATTTATAAAAGTCTGGTTCACACAGCCTTTGGGGAGATACATCTATAGTGTAAAACAAGGCATGCATGAATTCTTTTTATAACAATGGGTCCATACTACTCAGGCTATCATTCTCTTCTCTTTTCTTCTACATATTCAATTTCCTCCTAACTTGCCAGAGCCTACCAACTCTGTAACAGCAGGTTAGATTTTTCTCCTGAGCTCCAGATCCATATATTAAACTCCTTGTGAGACATCTCCACTTGTTTAACCCATGGAAATACAAATTTTATGCATTCAGGACTGACAGTATCACTCCATCTTCCAAATGCTCCCTTTCCAATTCATTATTTCAGGAAACTGGTAAACCAGCCTCCAGTGGCCCAAGTCAGGACCATGGGATCATCCTCAAATCCTCCCCAACTTTAGCCATGATACAACTTAAATTCTGTTGTTTACATCTTCTTAATGTTGCTTAAAAGCATCTTCTTCTCTCCTCTCCCTCTCCATTTTTCCTTTAGCCCAGATAGGCTCTACTCCCCCTACACAAATGCACAGCTAACTGGCAATTATATCCTTCTCTAATCCATGTCCCATATCACAGCCAGCAATCTTGCAAAACTGCAAATCTAAATAAAATATTCCTGCTTAAATTCTGGCAGAACTCCTCATGATAAGACCTAACTCCTTAATATGGCATTAAAAAACCCTTCAGGATATACCTCTTCCCATTCCTCCCCACATTCCAGTCCATACAGAGCTACCTGCAGTCCCCTGTAAGCTGTTCTCACTGTCACCTCTGGGCCTTTGTACACACCATTTGTTCTGCCTAATATGAATTTGTGACCCTCTTAAACTCTTTCCCAATTGCCTTTGCTTACTTACCTTTGATGTCTCATTCTGGGATATTACACCTTCCAGGAAGCCTCCCCTGACTAGTGTCCATCCCTTACAGATAGAAGACACGTCCTCTTCTGTAAGTTCCCTGTACTTATCCAGACTATAGCACTCATCACCCTTTATTGTAATTGCTTGGTCACTTGCATCTCCCCCTTCTAGACTATAAGCTTCTTGGGGGCCAGGATTGTGCCTTGCTTTTCATTACAGCCCCAGCACAAAAAACAAAGTCTAGCACACAGATGACACTCAAGCAAATAAAGGAGTGAATAAAAGTATGTAAAGTAACAAACACAAGCCAAAGTATAAAGGCAATTTCCCCATTTTATTAATAATATTTTTAATTCTCAATGTGTTTGGCTTTCCTTTCTCCTATAGCCTTATAATCTTGGTTTCCCAATTTATATAAATGAAAACAAACATAAAAATATTTACTTGTCTTAACACATTGATTTCTATACTAGAAAAAAAAAAAACTTTTTCCTTGGGGCCATGGTGTTTTATTATGAAAATAGAATAAAAACTCTGAAAACAAAACGATCTTTTCTCATTTAATGAAAAAAACTGTTATTTTTTATTGTTTTTTTGTGCGTGAGTTCTATGCAACCTGAAAAATAAATCACACAGTCCACAAGGTAGAGATGTGTGAATTACATATGCTTCACGAGGCCCCCAGCTCAAAATTAGTGTGAGTTAAATACAACTCACATGGCAGTTACTGTGTTAAATGCAAACATTAGCATATTCTTCTTAAAAATAAGAGTATACTATTATTTTAAACTAAAGGTGCACTTATCTATTCATAGAAATTTCAATGCGAGTATACTTTAATATATAACAGAAAGGAAATCCTGAAAGATTATAGGTATGCAGAGTTCAGGAATAATATCAATTTTGAATGTACCATTGGAATTTTGGCTTCATTATTTATAGGAACACTGGCTTTGTGGAAAATGACTAATCATTCTCTTTAGTTTTAGAAACTTGAATTTTGATGTACAGTATTGGGTTTTCTTAAGGTAAGATATAGTTATGGAGCACTAAAAAACAAGAAAGACTTCAGGTTTGTGAAGAAAGGAAAAGTAAAATTTGAAACTACACAATGAAGAATAAATTAACCTTGTCTTGACTTAAATTAAGAAGTAATCTTTAACTTTTTTGAGTTTTAAATTTGTGGCACAATTCTAAAACCAGAAAACTAAGATATTATTTGCCATTCATTTTCTCCCAGGTGAAATGAGAAAAATTGCTCTAGATCCATGTTTCCCAAACATTATTCCAACTGAAAAGCCTTTTCTTTCTTCAAAATAAATGTTATGGAAATATTTTAATAATACTGGCAAATCAGCATGTATAAAATGTAAAAGTTTTCTGTTGGGAGGAGATGAAAAAGGGAGATAGTCTTGTTCTCCCCCCCCTCACCCCACAGCCTGTTGCTTCTGAAGTGCCAAGAATTCTACAGAGCCTGGCTTTCACACCCCTTATCTGGGAGATTCCCCAAGGAACCCTTTCAAATCTGAGGTTACAAGACTCTAAAATCTACTAACATTTCTGAGCATGCTATTATCTACAGGAGAGAGGCTAAATAGTCAAATCTCTATATTGAGAGTTTTTTAGAGAATAGGAAAGGTGTGCGGTTTAATATAGGTGTGTTTTAGATGACTACAGTTATGAAAGAGAGATTTCTGGTCATTGTTATCATAGATAAAAATGGATCCTATAATGCTTCCCTAATTATTTTTTTAAAATCCATTAACTTCTATCCATTAAAGGAACTTGTAAGAGCACATATAGTTGAATGAAAAGATAAACTGCTGGTAGAAAAAAAACTTCACTAATATTTCCAAATTGGAAAATGAAAAGAGTGTGTTTCATTGAGAACCACGAAGTAATGACAGGAACTCAGTTTCAAGAAAGCCCAAGACATTCAGAGACTCAAAGTAATGAGCTTAATTCCCCAAAGTCTCAAGCAGTTTCCACCCCAGGGTAACAAAAACAAGAACTCATGTTTGTTTGTTTTGGATTCTCCATTTGGACCTGGAAGGTCAGGCTCTGAACAGCCCAGCCATTGTTCAGCATCAGTCACCCAGATTGTGGTCCAGCACCTGACTAGGAGTTAGGAAGCCTGGGTCCTCTATCTGATTCTGTGATCGACTCACTACAGGGTTTTTGAAGACTCTCAATTTCTCCCCTCTAGACTTATCTGTGAAATGATCTTTCCCTTCTGGATGGTGGAGTAATTATGGGGATTATGTTGTCTCCTAGTACTTGGAAATATGCTAAGGATGATCATACTGATTTTATTACCAATGTTTTTATTTTCAATACTTAAAAATAACAACAGTTATCACCTTACTGGGGGATCATTCAGTGCCAGAACCTGTTCCAAATGTTTTACATAAATTGACTTGCTTAACCTTCACAATGATCCTATTAGGGAGGCATATTACCATCCTTATTTTGCAAATGAGGTAGCAAAATCACCAAGTTGAGTAACACAGTCACACAGAAGTCACACAGATAGTAAGGGGTATGGCCAGAGCTCCAATGCAAGAAGTCTGGCTTCACAGTTCCTGCTCCTCACCATGCTGCAATTCTACCTCTCCTTGGAAGCTCTCAAGTTTTCCCAGATCTAGTTCTATGAGGGGAAGAAATAAGAAGGCTAGAGCATACATGATCTCTTAATTGCCTGCCTAATCAGATTAAGTAGTTCTGTTCTCATACAGTCATGGAGTATGACATATATTGGCCTTATTCTCCCACCGCCCCACCAGAGAAGGGTGTGATTGCTTTGCAGGATGCAGGTAGCTGGGCAGGGAGAAGGATTTGAACATTTTGTTAAATATCACTGCCTACAGTCATTTTAATAATACTGGCAAATTTGAACTTTCTGTTACTGACATTTTGCAATTAATATCAAAGTGCCAACAAGACAACAGCTTGTAAAGTGAAACCTGTCACAGAGCATTCTCTGATCAAGTTTCCACGTAGCAGATGTTGGACTGATTTCTTAAAGCTTGTATACATTCATGATTGTGCTCTGCTCTTACTTTTTTTTCTCCTCCACTAATTAGAAGTTCTATCATCAGACTGTACAGGTTAGGGGATTTTTAGGTCCCAGTAGAAACAAGAAAGTGTAGTGGGTTGCTGAACACAGCTGCAAATGTTGAACTGTTTTTGCCCCACATAATGCCCCTGGTTCCTACTCCTCAAAGATCCTCTGGGTCTGGCCTAGAAAGAAGCTAAACAGGACAATAGTATCTGGAACATTTGGCCTTTCTGTAGTTTGTTTTAAGACTGTACAGTTCAAAAGCTTCTAAGCAACTACTGAGTTTCACTAATTACAAAGAAATCTCTCACACACAGAGAACTATGAAATAATTTAACTGAAGTTTTCCTTCCAAGACTTCAATAACTTTCAAAAGTCACAATAAGTCAAAGGGTTTGGAGAGACATTGAGGCTAAGGAAATGCACACTGGAGAGGAGGGTGTTGTTGTATTAACCCAAAACCAATCTGGAAATCAATCCACATGAGATTTAGAAGAGCACACTGCAGGCTAGAGGAAATGCAGCCTGGGCGTCAAGTCCAGACTCTTGGAACCTGCAAATAAAACACTTTGTCTGGGACAACTAAGACATGTTTTAAAGTATACATTTTGCGCACTAAACACAAGGATAACCGATACCAATCAACTGCTGTGAAACCAGAACAAAGTTGGAAGTATGGGAGCAATAAGAAAAACATGACCTCAAGTGGCAATGTAGCAAAGAGCTGCACATGGTCCATTGCTGGAACTTTGCTAAGAGGCAAAAGCAGGACGCTCTGGGTCTCACCAAACCCAGATGGTAATGCAAAACTAAATGAGTGAATGTTGAGTAATTATTTATCAAACAGCACGATCATTCCAGAAACACAGAAAATATGCAACATAACAAGAACTTTTAAATCAGTCCCAGCAGAGTTTTGAAATGGGGCAGTAAAGTTGTTCACATTGATTAAAAACCAAAATGTAGCCTTGGTGCTTTTGATGTGCCTTGCTCTTAAAAAACAGAAGTGTCTTATTGATATCCATATGTAGTGACAGAAAGCAAAACCTTTCTTGAATTTCATGCAAAGTAGATGTAGTTTTCAAGGAATCGCCCACTCCATGTCAGGCTCCAAAGTATCTTTATTGGCCTTATCAGGGAAAACAATAAGAATACATTAATAGCACAGAATGGTAGGTGTTGGATTTCATACTATTCCTAAAAGGAATCTAGATATATAAAATTTGGGGGGGTTGGTCATATTTTTAGGGAAAATTTTTTTTAATTAATGTGGAATCCACCAAATTACCCAAAGAATGAAAAATCTTTTCATATTTTAGATGAAAAATTATGCTTTAATACTTCTTTCCAGGTTCATTCACAAAATTTCTTCCATTGTTTATAATGTTTGTGTATCTATTTATGCTCTTTTGAAAAATTACACTACTTTGATTTCTCCCTTAACATAATGTCAGAAAGGAAACCAAGGAAAACATTCAAGAAAAATGCTAGCTCCTGAGAATTCAAGAGAACAATAGCACATTTAGATTTTGCAAGATTAAGGTAGACCATACAAATACATATTTCTCCCAGTGGCCGTGTCATTTTTCACATGCTAACCACCACATTCTAATAGCACATAAGTAGGAAACTACTGTCATCATAAACTAGGTCATGTATCTTAATCAACTACTACCTAAGGAAAGCAATGGAGGAGGAGAAGAGGCAGTACTAAATTCCAACATCTTCCTGCTTTTGCAGTGAAAAGTGTGTCTGCGCACTTTAAGAAGGTGGCACCACCTCACTAGATTTGCATTATTCGACAGACTCAAAAATGTAGCTTTCCTGACCATAGAGTTGGCATGGGCCTATGGCATCTGATAGCTAGGAGGCCCCTATATTATAAATCTTTGCATAAAAGCCCAAACCTTTACTCTGGTGTTAGTTAAATGAAAAGTACTTGTTTAAACTCTCTGAGTCTTGGCTTCCTCAATGCACGGTAAGCCCTTAGGCCTTTGCAGACTTGAACCTCAGTGGAAACTTTGGATTTAGCCACTCAGGCCAAGTACTATAGTAGTCACACCTTCTAGTTTCATCAAGGTAAGCTTAACTTCAAATAGTGTATCCTGTTGTACCCTGAGAAATTAATTATCCACAACTCTGACTCACCTGTGTGTGGGGGGTTGTTATTATTTTTGTTTCTTAATACACACACTGAACCACTTCTCTTCCCCTGACCCAAAACCTTCTGAATCAGAAACCACAGGGGTAGGGTTCAGATAATCTTCATTGACTTATTTTTAACCTCCACAGAATATTATGAAGCAACTATGGTTAAGAACTGCTAACACAACCTGTTAAATGTTCTTGAAATTCCATGTTTTAACATATAGTAATTAATAAGTCCATATAAGTCTTACCAAAAAAAAAGAACAAAAAGATTGAGAGCCAAAGATCACAAATGACATACCAAAGAATTATTAAAATAATAATTAAAAGGTATACATTTTAGATCGATGCTATACAGTAGATATATTATAAGAGCCACATATGTGAGCCATATATTAATATGCTATTTCAAATTTTCTAGTAACCACATTTAAAACAAAAATAGGTGAAATTAATTTGAATAATATATTTTATTTATTAAAAATATTTCAACAAGTAATCTATTAAAATTATTAGTGAGATATTTTGCATTCTTTTTTTGGACAAAGTCTTCAAAATCTGGTGTGTATTTTACCCTTAGAGCCCAGCCCAATTTGGAGGAACAGTAAGTCCTATGCTCAATAGCCACGTGTAGCTAGTGATTACTGTATTGGACAGTACAGCTACAAACTGTAATCCATACGTGTGCAGCTGTGAACATAGTACAAGATATAATTCCTTTCATAAAGCCTGAAAACACTACACCAAAATTGTTTTTCATATCTCTATTACAACGATGTGGACTGGCTGTTACATGAAGAAATAAAGGCAATGACTATTTTCAAGAGCTACTAGACAGGATTACAGTACTTTGCCTATAGTGTGAAGAGTGTTCAAAATTATTTATACTATTAGTGCAAAAATGCTATACCTTAAATGAAGTTTTTAAAAAATAATGTCCATGTCACATACTATATATATAATTTATGTGTGTTTGTGTATTCCACACATAGCATTTTGCATCTAATGCAGTATGTAGTAATAAACATTGATTCTTATAGAAGTCAGACATCTTTCATATATACTCACATATATACTATGTGACTCAATTCAACATGACAACTCGTGTAATCATCTGGGGATGTAGCACAGAGAGTTGAGCACTTTTTGCACGCACAGAGATGTCCAACCAAGAGGGCAAGTGGGGACTGAAAGCCAGTGCTCTCTCTACTTACCAAGTGGGTAGGGTGCCTTGAATTCTAATTCATCAGCCTGGAGGGACACTTTCCTTCTAATAGAGCAAAACAGTGCCACATATTCTATTGGTTGTCCTGAGTCTTTGACACATAGGGAGCCTTATTAGAACTCATTAATTTGAGTCAAAGTAGATGTCAGATCTGGCCCATCCTCCACATCCTCCAAGCCAAAGTCATCTCTTCCTTGCTAATACTCAATAATGCAAAACTCTGAGGTGGCAACCGAGTAGTTCTCAGATTCAAAGTGACTGATTTCCCACAACAATATTAACCTGCAGCCTCTACTAGTGAAAAATTCAAATAGCCCACTCTCTGAGAATAAGGCAAATCAGAATTTTAGTTTTTCTAACACAGAATCAGATTTTCTACCTATGTGCCTGGTTTTCAAAGTATATTGATCTTATTTCAGACAAGAGCACAGAAGATTTACCTTTCAGGCTTCTCCATCAAAAATAACTACCTCCTACATCCCATCCTACTCTCAATTGACCGCACTCTTATCTTTTTTCATCAGCCTTAGTACTATCTTGAATTATCTTGTTCATGTATTTATTTACCTCATTAATATCAGGGACCTCCAGTTGTATATAAGCTCCACAAGGAAAGCAACTTTGTCTACTGTTCACTGCTTTATTCCCATTACATAAATCCAGGTACTCTGTAAATATTTTTAAAAATAACTTTACATTTCCTCAAAAATTTTCAAAATAAATAAATAAATAAAATTTTAAAAAATAAAATAACTTTACAAAGAACTATTCCAGGATTTTTAATCTCAAAGTATCTGCCATCAAATGTTATTAAAGATAATGTGAGGGAGATGGGGCAGAGGGAATGCTGTTTGTGGTGGCATGGGGGCATGTAACAGCATAGCTGGTTCAGAGAACTATAAAAGGGAAATATGACTGATGAATGCACTGGCTTTCGTGGAAGGAGAGGGAAGGATTCATTTCATAGCTATAATACTAGAAATAACCATGTTTACAAAAGGCTTTTCTTTTTAGAGTAGATTAACTCATTTAGACTGAACTCCTGGGCTATGGTGATCTGTGATTCAGTCAGAATAGGTAAGAAATGACGGCACATGTAAACTGGGCATTTGGAAAAGAGTTTAATAAAGGGACTATTTACAAATATGGGGCAGGGTTTAAGGAAATCAACAATGGATGCTTTAATAACCTGGGATGGGCAAAGCAGTTCCTACCCCTGAACATGAAAGAGCAAGAGAGGGCCAGAACCCTGCAAGGACATAGTATGTAAAAGGCTGCCTGAGAGGAGCTGTGTCCAAGGGACACAGCCAAACAAGTGTAACCAGGTGGTCGGGAGACAGTGGATAAATGCTCTGACCTCATTCTCTTTCCATCTGTCTGTCTCCCACCAGGGCCTATAATTGGTTATGCTCAACTGGAAGCTGAGGGTAAGGGAGCCTAAGGAGATGTGCAGAGACCAGCCAACTGGGGCATATAGCAAGCTGAAGAGGAGTGAAGAATGAACCTGAAAGGCACACCTTGTGAAATGCAGCATGAAAGGGAGATTTGCTTTATACTGCTCCATGTTTGAATCTTAGGTTAAAACCATTATTTGAATTATTTAAACATGAAATTTAAATAATTGCTGCTACATTTAAAAATGCAAGTTATATGCTTAATAAATTTCCCTAATATAATAAATGTTGAATTCACAGCATTAAATTATAGTTCTGTTAAAGCAAATAAGTGAAGAACTAAAGAAATGTGACCCAAGAATGAAAGTTTTTTTAATCATATAACTTGATAAGAGGCATACTTATAAAATATTTTATAGAACATTGAAAAATTGATAGTATGAACTTCAGGCAGTGGATCCAAACCTAGCTATGCATCACAATTACCTAAAGATCATTTTAAAACTGTAAGTTACTGGATCTATCCAACTCTATCTCACTGACTTTGACTCTTCAGGAAATTATGACACACAGATTTTAGAAATAATGTTTTAGGATTTCCCTCTCAAATATTAATTTTAATTCTTTTAAAAGTGTTTTTATTTTTGTATGCTTGTATCGTGCTGCTTTAAATCAAGAACCCATCTGAGACCTTTTGCCATTCAAATTTATTTCTAAACCACTCAATGAAATCATTAATAAACATATATCTTTAATAAAAGACTTCTCATCATGAGCATACTTTTAAGATCATTTAATTATATTTTACATAATCTAAGTAGACTTAATTATATGATTTATGTATTATTTTGTATTTCAGAATATTACTACGGTACAAATGCTTTGATTACATAAATTGCCTTTGTACTGCCCAAGTCAAAGTGACAAGTGTGCCCACCCCCAGACAGCATGCACTGTATCTATTAGGTGTGAATTTACCCACCCCCTCCTACCCCCTCCCACCTGCCTGACATGCTATGAATGTTACTTCTAATATGTGCACATTAGTGTTGATTGACTAGCACCAATTTAATGGTGAGTACATTTGGTGTTTGTTTTTCCATTCCTGTGATACTTCACTTAGAAGAATGGGCTCCAGCTCCATCCAGGATAATACAATAGGCAGTTCACCGTTTTTTATGGCTAAGTAGTACTCCATGGTGTACATATACCACATTTTATTAATCCACTCATGTATTGATGGGCACTTGGGTTGTTTCCAGATCTTTGCAATTGTGAATTGTGCTGCTATAAACATTCGAGCGCAGATGTCTTTTGAATAGAACACCCTTTTTTCCTTTGAGTAGATACCCAGTAGTAGAAAACTCCAAAGATCTGCCAAGAGACCACTGGAATTGATAAATAAATTCAGCAAAGTCTCAGGTTACAAAATCCATGTACACAAATCAGTAGCCTTCATATACACCAACAACAGTCAAGCTGAGAACCAAATAAAACACTCAATACCCTTCATAATAGCAACAAAGAAAATAAAGTACCTAGGAATATACTTAACCAAGGAGGTGAAAGACCTCCACAGGGAGAACTACGAAACACTGAGGAAGGAAATAGCAGAGGACATAAACAGATAGATAACCATACCACGCTCATGGATCAGCAGAATCAATGTTGTTAAAATGTCTATACTACCCAAAACGATCTACAAATTCAGTGCAATCTCTATTAAAATAACAACATCATTTTTTGCAGATCTAGAAAAAAATAATTCTATGCTTTGTACAGAACCAGATAAGACCCCATATAGCCAAAGCAACCTTAAGGAAAAAGAACAAATTGGGAGGCATCAATTTACCAGACTTCAACCCCTACTACAAGGTTATAGGAACCAAAACAGCATGGTCTGGCACAAGAACAGAGACATAGACCAATGGATCAGAACTTAGAACACAGATATACAACCATACCCACATGGTCACCTGAGAAACCACACCCAAGGAATTGCATTCATATCTGTACTTGATTTAAATAACAAGTATTAGACTTTGAGCAGATGTCATAATATGATGAGACTTGGAGGGTTTGAAAAGGAATAACTATATTTTGTGCTTGGTAGAAATGACTTGGGAGCCTTGCAACTTCCACCTGGGCTTCTTGAAACATTCTGGTAGGGCTGAGCTGCCATTCGTGAAATTTCAACTACCCCGAGCAATCTATTTTGGAGAAGTATAGACTTTCTAGGTGACAGTCGTAGCTGAGCCCAGTCTTTCAACCATTCCCACCAAGGCACCAGGCATGTGAAGGACCATCCAGAGGTGTAAACTGGAGACAAAGATTCCTATCTCACTCTGTTCTGTAAAAGATTAGGTAACAGCCCCAGTAAAAACACTATGAAATTTCACAAATATTATAAATTCTATAAAAATAACACACCCAATATGTACATCTATAAAATGATGCAGACACACACATCTCCATAATTTACATGACCTCCAAGTCATGAAATGACTCACACCTTTTCCTACCAGGTCTACACACAATGGGCCTGCCACAGTTCTCTTCCTTACATTCTAGAAACCCTGCTGTGCACTGACCTCCAACTACACATAGACTTGGAGTCTGCAGCCAAGTCAATACTAAAAGATAATTTATTTTTACATACAAGGGGCAAACATTCACTCATATCCATCACACCTTTCCAAACCATAGGCTTTTCTTTCTCCCATACAAACGTCTGAAAATCTTTATCTGGACATGGTATTGATTTTAACCCTGGATCCATAAAGACTAGAAATACTTCAAAATCCTCTCGTTGTTCTTCCTAGAAGCATTTAAACAAACCTTCACACACTGAAAATTGGAGTGTTTTTTTTTTTTTCTAAGCCTCATCTCAAAGAAAGTCAAAGAGAATTTTAGATAAAATTCCACAAAATTTAAATTACTTTTTATTTGAGATTTAATAATCCTCCTTTAAATTTTTACCATTATATCAGAAGGGGTACAGTAACATTTTCTTTCCTTTGAATTTAGAATGTTCAAACATGTGTACATGGCTACAATAATAACCTCTCTTTAGTCAAGGGCTCCCTAACTAATTTTAGGTTTCACAGTCTTAACATTCCTCACCCAGCTCATTTTTTGGAAACAATTTTGTTTTGCTTTCATTTGTGATAAAATAATACTTGGAACCTAAAGCAACATTCTAGATGGGTCCTTGTCATTAATATAGTATTTTTTCCTCTGGCCAATAAATTTTATGATAAATTTAAATTGAGAAATTATAGGAAGTTGGCTACAAAAAGGACAAATTGTTATAAATGGAGGATTTTCACAATTTCTTTTGATTTTTTCTAGCTCCATTTTCATATCCTCAGCCAAAAAGTTACTGGATCTGAAAATCATGTGAAATTCTCCCAGTCAAATCAACACACATTAAGCAACAGTAAGACAAAATAGAACAATCCTTTAAAAATAAATGTCTTAAAGCATTAACTGATTCTAGTGAATATGTATAATTGGAAGTAAACCACAATCTTCTTCTCTTCCTTTTTCTCTATTAATGAATTACAATGTTGTTACTTTCTATTTTGCTATATTAACTTGACTTCTCATATAAGTAAAAGGTTTCGTGTGGTAAAATATTTTATTTCTGGATTTTTAGCTGTGTCTTGTCACTGTATGCCTCCTTTTGGCATTTTGAGTACATTTTTGCTTTTAATAATATGTGCATATTAAGATCTAGAACACTAACATCTTCACAAATTAAGGTCTAGAACTCTAATACTGACATAGATTGCACAGATGAACCTTCAGCCCAAATCTCACAGTGCCCGGAATGGTTTGCATTTCTACATTTGGCATATTGAACAGCTTTCTACCCACGCGGCAATAATCACATCTGTGCAATTTTGAATTTGGAATGTGTTCATGAGATCCTACAGCCAGCACTTTCCCAAGCTCGAATCACAGTGGAACTATGGTCTATTCATCCAAAACTTTCAAAATGTTATTAAACAATTTGAAAAATGAATGAAGCATATCAATGGCAAATTATTCTCTACACTTACTAAAATATTCATACAATTCAATTTAATCTGTTGAAATCAATTCAGCAAATATTTATTAAATGCCAGGAATTTAGTGGATGAAAACACAGTCCATATGACCTAACAAAGCCCTTACAGTATCTCCTCTACCATTAGGATGATCCTTACTCTTTTGGAAGACTTTAGGTCAGTAAACATACAACTCATTTGAAATACCTGTTTGTGCAGCTATTAAAGCAGGACCTCCAGTGGCAATCTTTGTTTTACATCACTTCCAACAATATGAAATAATAAAGGCATCTCAATATTTATTTTGGGTCAAGGTCTGTCAGATATGGAAATCAATCATTTATAAAAGCTATTTTTCCTCCATGAGTTTTGATGTTCTCAGCTGTAAGATGATGGAATTGGACCAGATGAAGTCTAAGGCCTCTTCCAGTTTTAGGGCACATGGATTCTGTTCCATCACTGGTAAGAAGAAGCATCATCTGATCTAAACAAATGCTCCTCTGACATGCATTGCTATAATATCTGAAATATCAAATGAATTTGGGGACTTTAGGGTTTGAAGCCCATAAAAATATTTTTAGAAGGACTTGTATTATTCGTGGTCAAATTTTGCTGAAGCTGATAGTTGGTCTGGGTGACTAATCCTTCTTCATTCAAAGGAAATGGAACAAACTGCCACCACTGTTGGTCTGCTCCTTTCAGCCTTGCCTGGCTTTGCCCCTTTGGATCAGATGAACATGAATGGTATCTGAATAGGAGGCAACCCCTTCCCTCTCCCTCAGATTCTTAATCTTAAACATCTCCATGAATGCTTCCATGACCTCTTCAGGTAGGAGCCCCTTGTTTCTGGACTAATACTCTAACTAGAATACAAACATGTTTACACTCATACCATAATTATTTAAGTATCTTTTGATATATTAAACCATGAGCTTTTTAAGGGTAAGGATCATGTCTTATTTATCTTTGTATCTAACACAAGAGCCTACCACATGGAGACATTCAAATAACAATAATAGCCAACATTTATAGAGTGTTTATTAAGTGACAGACACTTTATAAATACAAACTTTTAACTCTTATACCAATTCTACAATGCACTTATTATTATCATTACTATTTTACATATGAAAAAAACTGAGTCATAAGGTTAAGTAATTTGTACAAAGTTAAGTCATAAGGTTAAGTAATTTGTGCAGCTGGACAGTAGCAGGTCAAGAATGTGAACTCAAAGAGTATGGCTCCTGAGTCTGCACCATTAGCTGTTATGTAGTGGTTAAGTATTACACGATACTACCTTTCACTATGTTACTGTAATATACTGTCACTCAAATTATTCTTCCCCTCCTTCTGAGCAAGGCATATTGTTTCTAGCCTGGGCCTTTATATAGTGAGTTATATAAAGTAGAATTGGGTTTTTAAAATCCAGCTCTAATTTCATTTGGGAAAGGCTAACTGAAACCAACAACAGGAAAATCATGAAAAACAGATTTTTGAGTGCTCACTATCAAGAGAAAATTCCCACAAAAGCACACCTGCAAGCATCATCTTCTACAATGAAAGTCTTCACAGAGTTGAAAAGCATAAACAGGGTCCGATGTGGATGTCATCTGGCAACTGAGATATCATCTCTCAAATATGGCCACCCCAAGGTATGGCTAATACCTAGTTTGGGATGGCCAAGTGAGGGCACTGGTGGAGAGGCTACAGTCAAAACTAGAGGAGCATTAAGCAAAAGTTCTAGAACCAAACCTGGAAACAACAGCTAACAATCTCCACTCCATAAAAGGGCTAAGCAGTGGTCAAAATGCAAGTGCTTTTATTAAGGGGATCAGGCAGCAAGCCAACAAGATTAAAGGTCATTTTGTTAGAAAAAAATTTATAAAGACTGAGACAAAAGAAATATTTCTCTCTTAACTCTATATATCATGGACTGAATGTTTTTGCCCTCCCCCCGCCATTCATATCTAGAAATCATAGTTCCCAGTGTCATGGTACTGGGACGTGGGGCCTAAGGTAATTTAGGCCATGAAGACAGAGCCCTCTCGAGTGGGATTAGTGTCTTTCTAAGAGGCCCCAGAGAATGCTCCAGTCATCTCTTCAAAGGAGTGGCCTCACCAGAACCCAACCATGCTGGAATGCGGATCTCAGACTTCCAGCCTCCAGAACTGTGAGAAATAAATGTCTGTTGTTTATAAGCCATCCAATCTATAGTACTTTGTTATAATAGCCTGTTATAATACTGACTAACATACTCTACTCTTAAAAATAATAATAATAGTGTAACCATATGAGAAGTAGTACGTAGTGGAAAGAATAGAGTATCAAAGGGAGAAACTGAACCACCCATCCAGGCAGTGGTTGTTAAGTCTTTTGATTTTTCATGGGAAGTCAAAAATCCATATTTTAATGTGAAATCTTCAGATTTTTACAATATTAGCAATTGATTCCATTAAACACACACACACACACACACACACATGCAAACAAATCCTAGAAGTATCAAACAAAACATAACTGCAAGTCAGGTTTGGCCCATGGCCCATGCTTGCAACCTTGGAATAGAGGCAGCAAGTTCCCCAACACTTAGCAAACAGGAAACAACTACATAGGCAAACAAGGTTACTTGTGGTCAGAAAGAAAAACAGAGTAGAATTCAAGAAGCTAAACAAGGTGAGGAGAAGCAAAGGGGGTCTGGAGGTAAAAGCAGGAGAGAACCCAAAAGCCAATGAATTAGGATGATGGTACCAGAAACCCAAACCACAGAGAGCAGCCTGAGCCAGCGCATGTTCGGCCCAACAGAGCTGCCCTTGCTACTTCTTGCTGTAAACTGAAACTGGTAGTGGGTGGCTGTCCCTGGAACCACAGTTCTCACAGGAAGCAAATGCAGGTGGTTGGAAGAGAAAGTCATCTCCTTGCAGGTGTGCTCTGATCCTTGCTGGGACAGGGACAGTCCAGCTGGGATTCCAGGGAGATTCTTACATTAAGGGTCCCTGAACTTTCCATTCTAAATAGGAAGAACACCTCAGAGACTAGGAGGTTAAGCCCTCCTACATTTCAGAGACTCCCTTGTCTGCCAGGTCTCCTCAAGTGCTCCACAAATACAGCACATTTTGCTATGACACCAACCAACAGCAAATGGTCCCAAGCAACAACATTTAGGCTGATTCCTCAAATGTCAGCTTGCACAATCTGCCCTCCTTCTTGTAGACCACCCAGTCTTCTTATAATGACTCTACATTGTCTCATTTATTTTCTTCATGGCAACAGAGGCCCCAATTTCCTTAGTTAAATTTCGTTCTCTCCCATATGCAACTGCTGATTTATTTGTAATTCCCTGGGTCTCTATTAGTTAGTCCAAGATGATTTTCTCCCTCTCTAATCAGCTGAGAAATATGGCAGGATTGATAAACTCTTACTTTTCTACTCCAGTTACAGAAAAGTAGGGAAAAATAACAGAGAAAGAAAAAAATTAATCGAGTACAAAGAGATTAGAAGGGAAAGGAAACAAAGAAGGCAGATGGCACACATAGGTAGCTGGTTCATAGTTCATAGTGTTCTTTTCACTGTGTGTTGTGAAAGAAATGGACAAGAACACAGTTTTAATGAATTTACCCCATCATTTGGTACAGCCCATGTTATTACATTATTATAATGAAAAACACATCAGAATATGTCTAGACACATGACACACTCCTGGTAGAGAGTTCCCTGAACTTCAAAAATTTGTGGTTCAATTTCCTTCTGGGAAATGCTCCAATGGCAACATTTCAGGTTCTTGAAAGGCTCTTCAGAATGACCGCCTAAGGGGAGGCCACCTTCAAAAGTAGACTTAAAGCATCAGGGCACTGTAAGGGCTGGCAGAGCTTTCCATGGGAAAATGGTCAGAAGAGCTTGCTCCCCCCCACTGTAGAAATCCCACATATAATAATACACTGATAGGTTCTGCTATGTGCAGAGTAGCTATGACAGTCTAAATAAAACACTGAAAAGAACCTGTAAACAGAACAGAAGTAATAAAATACTTTGTTTTGGTGATTCTTTCATTTTAACTACACATGGATTAAACAAATCCAATCGGTATAACTTTCACCAATGTGTTGATTTAAACCAAATTCTATAGGCGTTGGAAGTCAGGAACGGAAAACGACACCACATCCCCACGGTACTTTACCTATTAGAGGGTAAATGATGCTATGCCTGTGTTTTCACGGAAGAATCATGAGACGAACAAGTCCTAAACTGCAGCCATCATGCTCAGATTGTAATTCTGGCTGTGCCACTCACAGACCCAGATCTCTAAATGCAAACCACGTGATATCCCCTCATACATTTGCAAAACAAGATTGTAAAACAAAACAAAAAGAACACTCTATTCAATCCAACTCCTAGAATGCTCTGAGATTTTATCACAAGAGAGGCAGGATGCACTGAAGAGTTGAGAGTTCTGCAGTTTGTACTTAACAGGTCAACAAGTATTTCTTTTTTTTTCTTTTAATTTCAGCATATTATGGGGGTACAACTGTTTAGGTTAAATATATTGCCTTTGTCCCACCTGAGTCAGAGTTTCAAGTGTGTCCATCCCCTAGATAGTGCACACCGTATCCATTAGGTGTATATATAACCATCCCTTCCTACCCTCCCACCTGCCTGACACCGGATGAATGTTATTACTATATGCGCAAGTAAATGTTGATCAGTTAATACCAATTTGATGGTGAGTACATGTGGTACTTGTTTTTGCATTCTTGTGATACTTCACTTAGTAAATGGGCTCCAGCTCTATCCAGAATAATACAAGAGGTGATAGATCACTCTTATTTTTTGTGGCTGAATAGAACTCCATGGTGTACATATACCACATTTTATTAATCCACTCATGTATTTATGGGCACTTGGGTTGTTTTCACATCTTTGCAATTGTGAATTGTGCTGCTATAAACATTCTAGTGCAGATGACTTTTACAAAAGAAGACAGACTAATGGGCAACTAACATGAAAAAATGCTCAACCTCTCTAATCATCAGGGAAGTGCAAATCAAAACCACAATGGGATATCACTTAACTCCAGTGAGAATGGCTTTTATCAAAAAGTCCCAAAACAATAAATGTTGGCATGGTTGCGGAGAGATAGAAACACTCATACACTGCTGGTGGGACTGCAAACTAGGACAGCCGTTGTGGAAAGTAATATGGATCTACCTCAAAGAGCTACAAGCAGAACTACCATTTGATCCAGGAATCCTGTTACTGGGCATCTACCCAAAGGAAAAAAAGACATTCTATAACAAAAACCAAGTATTTCTCGAGTGTATAACCAGTATGACAACTAGATCAACAGTCTGCCAGGATGAACACTAAAGTCACGGAGCAACAGTAAAATTGGGAAAGGGGAGTGACCCTTCATAAATAATTAAGAAACACATAATTAAGTGGAAAATGTTGAGGGTTCAGACAATCATAGGAGTTTGGTCAATGGGCTGGAGCACTAGAAAGGCTATCTTGGCAGAGGTGGAATATTAGCTGGGTCTTGAACCCTGAGCAGACAGAGAGAAAGGCGTCCTGGAATGGAAATATATTACCACAAAGGCACAAACTGGGCAACATGTTGTGAAGGGAGGGCAAGGAGCAGAAACTACCACAGATTTGTGGACACTGCAGCTTGACTGGCACTTGTGGGAAAGGAGCAGCCAAGGTGAATCAAGTTAGAAAGCACCAAATTCTGAAGTCTTCAAAGCAGGCCCAATGGAAACAAAATCTCTCTCCAGAGAATTTGGCCCTTAATGCAAGAGCTAACACAAAAGAAGCTGGCTTTGCCATAAGGAGCAGCCATGTATTGCTAGGTTCAAAACACACAACAATCCCACACAACAATCAGATGTTAATGCCAGAATGTAAGTCAAGGAAGACTTTTCCTGAAACTGTTACCGAAAGCTCAGCACTTATCCCTGAGGCCACATCAAAAAAATGAGGACAAGTGGTTTGAGAGAAGGAAAGAGGAGTTTATTAATTTGCCAGCAAATGAGGTGAGCAGAGACTCCTGTCTGAAAATGCCATCGTCCTCATAATAAGCAGAAATACAGAACTTTTAAAGGGAGTCCTTTCTGTCTTTTCCCTTTGGAGTTGGGATACCCTTCTCCTCCCTGGACATTAGAACTCCAGTTCTCTATCCCTTGAACTCTTGGACTTACACAAGCAGCCCCCTAGATTCCCAGGCCTTCAGTCTCAGACTGAGAGTTACACCATCAATTTTCCTGAGGCTTTTGGACTTGGGCTGAGCCAACAGTCCACATCCCAGGGTCTCCAACTTGCAGACTGCTCACTGTGGGACTTTTCAGTCTCCGTAACTGCAGGACCCAATTCCCCTGATAAATCCCCTCTCATCTATCTATCTATACTCCATTGGTTCTGTCTCTCTGTAGAGCCTTCCCTAATACAGTTACCGTCTACCTTTCTAGTTACAGACTTGGTTTAACTCTGCCTTCTATTAGGATCCTCCTTCTTAACCTGGATCTCTGAACAATTGTGAATTGTGAATTCCCAAACATTCCAAATTTGCTTTCTTTTGACTAGCCAGACTGTATGCCTTTAGAACTCACAGTAATTCCAATACCGTTTCTACCACCATCACCAATGCCCCATTCTATAAATTACCCCACTTGTGTCTCCCAGTCTGTCTACTGTACTAGTCTTTCTGTCTCTCAGCCTATCTCACTTCCAGGTTGACAAAAGAGTCCTGTCCAAAAATAATTATTAGGTAGCTATGTGACAGACACTGTACTAAGCTGCGGGAACATAAAGACAAGACATACAGATCTCAAAGAGTATATGCCAGCCACTATATCAAGCCCTAGGTATACAAAAATGAATTAGATACAGTACCTGCTCTTAAGGAATTTATGGTCCATTTGGAAGAGACAGACAGAAAAGCAAAACAAATAAACCATACAATAAAGCAATAAATATTCTGGGGCCAAATGGAGTAAAAGAATAATCTATTGTACCCTGGGAAAGGGATTTGTTCAGAGGAGTTCTTTATGGAGGAAGCAACATTTGAATCGAGATTTGAAAGCTAAGGAGGTGTTTGAAAAGCAAACAGGTAGAGAAAAACACTGAATAAAGTATGGCAGAATATGGTAGCTTAGGTTATTCAGACTAGTCTTCCTATTGAAAACAACAATATTGAATAATTTATAAAAACACCTTAAAATCATTAAAAAGCTGACAAGAAAGTATAGAATAGCCAGGCTAAAAAATAAGTGAAGCAAGAGCTCAGAGAGTTGAACTGAGCTCCGGAGATGCTTTTGCTCTGGGCATTTGTCAATTAGGTAACTTAGATTTCATTTGTAGACTTCTCAGGGTGAGGGGAAACAGAAATCAAAGCTTAGGTTAGGAAATAAATTGAAGAGTGTCCCTATTTTAAACTGTTTCCTCAAAGGGCTATACCCTCAAGAAAATGGTGAATTAGAAGGAAATTCACTCCATTCCATTCCTAATCCCAGAGATCTATAAGGAAATTTGTCTATTGCTGAGCAGATTAGAGGGAAAAGTTCTTAAGAAGTTGTAACCAAAAGGCGGCCGCCCTTGAACAAATGTGCAGACCAAATTACATCATTCAAAAAAAGGTACCATGTGCAAGAACCAGCAGAGACAGTAGGATACAGAAAGAAGTCTTCAAAGACTTCAGATATTGAATCATTAGACATATATTCTAAAACAACTATACTTAGTATATTTAAAGTTATAAATTAAAAGTGGGATACAATTTAAAAGGAAAAGGAAAATATTAAAATGTACTCTAGCAGATTTGAAAAGAATTGAACAAATCTGTTAGAATTGAAAAGTAAAATTAATTAAAACAGATGGCTTTTGCAACAATTATAGTAAAAATTAGATCAGACAAGAATCATCAGTGAATGCCAAATCTAAGGGGAGATTTTTATAAGGACCAGGATATTTGTATGATCTTAAAGTGTTGTCCACAAGCTGCTTATTAGTTCTAAGAGAGGGAGGAAAGGTAATTAAACAGTGGAGAAATCAGATAACCAATTGCTCAAAATTAATATTACCACCTCCAGATATGATACCTTCAAAAGACACAGTATCACCAGTCCTATATTCTTGTCAAGAATGTATAACCTGAATGTTATCATGAAGGAACATCAGACAAACTCCCAATTTGGAATAGTTTAATGTTAAAAGGTAAGAGTGAGGCCTATGGTCTTCCAAAATATAAATGTCATAAAAGACAAAGAAAAAGCTGAGGAAATGTTCCAGATTAAAAGAGGCTTAAAAGACATGACAATTGAATGCAATACCTGAGTCTACGCTGGATAATGTACTGGAGGGAAATAAAATGCTATAGGACATTATTGAGTAAAATGGGAAAAGCATTGTACTGATACTTAAATTTACCATGGAAATTTACCATGTAAAAATTTATTGATATTGAAAACTATACTGCAGTTATATGAAAATATACCTATTCTTCAGAAGTAAACACTCAGGTACTCAGACCATAATGTATGTAACTTACTGACAAATGATTCATAAAAAATTTACATATATAAAAATTTTGTTTCATAAAAATATGTATAAATATATGCATAATTATATAAAATTTTATATCTGTACATAAAATTTTACATATATGTATATATATGACATATAATTACATATATATTTTATATATAAAATTATACAGAGAGAGACAGAGCAAAGGATAAAGTAAATGGAATAAAATATTGATAATAGGTGTATTTGAAGAAAGGGTTTAGTAGTGTTATTTGTACTGTTTTTATTTTTGCAGCTTATCTCTGTTTTAAATGTTTAAAGTTATTTTTCAAATAAAAATTTAAAAATACCTTAATGGGTGGATTCAACAGCAATCTAGACACAGACAAGGGAAAAACTACTACACTAAAAAATAAGGTGGAAGAAATTACCCAGAATGTAATAAACTAGGAGAAAATGTAAATCTAAAAGAGGGAGTAGGATACATGGGCAAAGGCATGAGAGTTAACATATATTTAACTAGAATTAAGAAGAAGAGAAAAACAACAGGACAGGAGCAGGGACAAAATTTGAAGAAATAAATAACAATTTTTTAGAACTGAAAAAAGACATCAATCACAAATTTATGAATAACACTGAATCTTGAGTAAGCAAGTAAGATGAAATGAATCTGTAGTAACATTGTAGTAAAACTGCATTACAGAGAAAAAACCAGAAAAATAAAAAAGTGAAAGCTGCCAGAAAAGAAAAGGACAGATTGCCTCCTAAGGAGCAGCAGTTTGACAGCTGACTTCACAAAAACAAGAGTGAAAGCCAAAAATTAGCAGAGCTATATATTCAATGCGCTTAGAGACAATAACCACCAACCTAGAATTCTATACCCAGAAAATGTATCCTTCTTAGAAACAGGCAAATAAAGAGATTTTATTTTAAAGAGGTTTTTAGGCAAATAAAGAGATTTTTCTACCAGCAGACTCAGACTAAATGAATTTCAAAAGGATATACTTTAGGCAGAGGAACGTGATCCCCGACGGAAGATCTGAGATGCAAGAAGAAATAACAAGCAAAAGCAGCATGAAATACAGGAGCAGATAGCATAAACAAAAGCACAGAAGCAGAAAATAGTCTGGTGTGTTCAAGGAATTGCCAGCAGCTTGGGTGTGGGTTGATGAAGTAGAAAATTAATCTCTCAAGTTTATAAAATACAAATCCTATCAGTAAAAAACAAAATTAAGCCTGTGCTCTGAATATATGTAGATTTGTTTATCTATGAATATATTATAGTTATAAAATATACACAAAGAATAAAAATTCAAGGCCGGGCGTGGTGGCTCAAGCCTGTAATCCTAGCACATTGGGAGGCCGAGGTGGGCGGATTGCTCAAGGTCAGGAGTTCGAAACCAGCCTGAGCGAGACCCCGTCTCTACCAAAAATAGAAATAAATTAATTGACCAACTAAAAATACATATACAAAAAAAAAAATTAGCCGGGCATGGTGGTGCATGCCTGTAGTCCCAGCTACTCGGGAGGCTGAGGCAGTAGGATCACTGAGCCCCAGAGATTGAGGTTGCTGTGAGCCAGGCTGACGCCATGGCACTCACTCTAGCCTGGGCAACAAAGTGAGACTCTGTCTCAAAAAAAAAAAAAAAGAATAAAAATTAAAAAGGATGGGATTAAAAACAAAATATAAATAGAACATCTGATATTTTCTTCCCACATTCTAATGGATTGTATGGCAAAACCAGGGGTCAGCAAACTGTGACCTGCAGACTATCCACCACCTGTTTCATGCTACAACAACAGAGTTGGGTAGCTTTGGCAAAGATGTATAGCCTATGAAGTTGATCTTCTCCCTCACAGAAAAGTTGGCCAAGCCCTGGACTTGAACATGAGAGAGTAAAGGGCTCACAGTTACTACACGTGGACATGACACAGAGGCAATCAGGAGCCTTCAAAGAATTTGAAGCAGGAGAAAGGTCACTGTGGCAGCTGTGTGGAAAATGGAATAGAGGAGGGAAGCCTGAAGAAAGGGAGGTTATTTAGAAGATTTTTTTTTGTGACATTGATTAAAATGCTTTCCTTCTGACACCAGTTCCCTTGTCTATAAAGTGGAAATGGTGATTCACACAGAATTCTTTGTGGGTCAAATGAAATAATGTGTAATCAAGTGTTTCTTAATTGGAAAAACACTATAACAATTCAAGGTATGATGATTTTACTTGCAGATTTTCATTAAATAAATGATTTAGAAAGAGTTTCTATCTCAATTTTGGCTGTATTCACATACATTTTGTATAATTGCATCAAATAGCTATTTTAAAATCATGTAATATCAAAATTTAGTTGTGATTTGATTGTGTTGACTGATTTAAACCCATTTTAGTCACTTGTCTAAAAAAATACTGCCAATGCTGATAATTCAGTGTAACTTCTTTGCCTGTTCAGTTACAAAAAGTAGTGCTCAACTGAAGAATGTATAGTACAGGCATTGGCTTCTTAATAAAAACTGATATGTACATCCCATGTAACAGAGATAAAGAAAGTCACAAAGAAATATGAGGCCAGGTGTGGTGGCTCACACCTGTAGTCCCAACACTTTGGGAGGCCAAGGCGAGAAGATCACTTGAGGTTAGGAGTTTGAGACCAGCCTGGGCAACATAGTGAGCCTCCATCTCTACAAACAAAAATGTAAAAATTATCCAAGTGTTGTGGTACACACCTGTAGTCCTAGCTACTTGGGAGGCTGAGGTAGGAGGATTGCTTGAACCCAGGAGTTCCAGCCAGCCTGACTGACAGAGCAAGACCCCCTGTCTCTAAAAAAGAAGAAATAATGACAGAAAAAGATCTGTAAGCACAATCTTATATTTTCTTCTAATTCTTGAGACTCCTAAAACATTGTAATCTTAATAAAGCAATTTGTTTCCTTAAAATAAAACGTAAGGTACTTCTCTTATTCCTGTTTGCAATACTGAAATGTACAAGCATATTACTTGATCCTTTTTCTGATTCAGGATTATAGTTTTCAAGAGCACCCATCTGAGGCTGGGCATGGTGGCTTGTGCCTAGAATTCTAGCACTCTGGGAAGCCAAGAAAGTAGGATTGCTTGAGCTCAGGAGTTCGAGACTAGCCTGAGCAAAAACAAGACCCCAACCTTGTCTCTATTAAAAACAGAAAAATTAGTCAGGCGTTGTGGCGTGTGCCTGTAGTCCCAGCTATTCAGGAGGCTGAGGCAGGAGGATTGCTTGAGCCCAGGAATTTGAGGTTGCAGTAAGCTATGATGATACCATTGCACTCTATCCAGGGTGTCAGGAGACTCTGTCTCAAGAAAAGTGGGGAGGAGGACAATTAATCACAATAAAACAAAAAATTTAAAAATTTAAAAAAAAAGCATCCATCTGCACCCACCATCTCTTAAGATAAAATACTAAGAGCATATCTATGGCAATAGTAGATTATGCCTTCATAATTTTTATGTCTCTATCCCTCATGTGTATAACAAATATGTGTTTATGAACACATGTGGAGATATCCTTTAAAAAACATGCCAGCAAATTGGTGAAAGAAAAAAATATATATATTTACCATCAATGAAGATAGAAGGTGAGAAACAGTACCATATGCATCCTAATAGAACTGCAGGCTGTTTTAATTTAAATCAGTTTCAGCCTTCTTCATTGAAAACTAAAGTAAATCATGCAAGGAACTAATTCATACTGGGAGAGACAGCAAAGAATGCCAATAAAATTTATTCGTAAAAAAAATTACTACAAAAATATTTCTACCACATTTCCAGTTTTGTTTCAAATAAAAGAATAGAGGCCCTTTTCCAGGAACATTTTAAAAGGAAATAGCTTAAAGGAAACTCTTATTTCTGAGTTTTATATATATGGCTGGGTCTCATTTATTATGCATTAATTTGCAGACAAAACCTTGGTCCTCTGCAAAAAAAAAAAGGCTTGACACAAGCAACATGGTGGTCTATGAAAGGGAAGGCTACATGATCCCTAATTCTGCCTGTGTTCAACACATGCACATTATAGTTTGCTCCTCTGATAACAAAGATCAGATGCTCCTAGTGCACAAGGCACACTCTTTCCCAGAGGCTCTTCACACCAGTGCCTTTGAATTCACGGGCAGTTATTTTATTTATGTGTCTTTGAAAGCCGGATAATTTAATGGATCCCTGTTTGTTTGGTTTTTTTTCACATTTTGGCAACTGTATTACCAGCCTAATCAGATGCTTAATATATAACCTTCCCATGCCCATTTACTTTGTTTGATGGGCACAGCAAAGGACATATGACAGAAAAGTAGGTCTGATTTCCTTCCAGTGTTGAGGACACACCCCAAAATGTCATTGCTTCCCCAATATGTTATCAATGAGCTGAACTAAACTTTTAATAAATCTATTTATATTTTCAATCTGCATCACATCCTAGGATAATGCATTCCACAAGTTTCTACTCATTGTAGACACTTTTAAACTTGTGAGACTTCCCTGAGTTCTAGTATATACCAGGATTCAATAAATTAAAAAAAAAACATAGGTTTCATAATTTTATACATTTTATTCATATCCCCTTTCTTGGCCTTCTTCATTTGTATATAGAGCCCTGCCACTCCACCATCCCATTTTCATGCTACACTCAGAAAAAATAGTTAATGATTAATTCACCAACTTAAGCTAATTAGTCATATAGAAGCCTATTCTTTCACTCATGTTAGTTAACTTTCTCTGGACCCTCTCACTTTAATCATGTCTTCGTTGAGGGTTGCTGACCAGAACTGCACACTATGTTCCTGGTTCAGGGCATAACGAGGTACAAAGAGAGATTGTTTATTCTAAAACAATTTCTAAGCAAGCCTGGAAATAATTAAGATACTTGTGGAATCACCACATACACCGGAATCAAGAAGGGCTCTGGGTGAAATGGTGCTTGTCAGTGAAGAGAGGGTGCAGAGGTGAGAGGCAAGCCGCCTCTACCAGGCCCCCCTCAATCCTGGGCTGCCTTCCTCGCTGGACAAGTGGTCTCACCAGTTCTCCAGGGCAAGGCCTCCCCACACAAGTCCCTGAAATATCAAGAATTTCTTTGAAAGCAGAATTTTCAAAGAACATTGCAAGACAAACTAAGGTACGGTACAAAAAGGGAAAGGAGAAAGATACTGGGATATTTGTCCATTTGTGCTCACATTAAGCCACATTCCAAAATGATTACCCATTTATGAAACATCCAATAGATCTTCAAGGACACAAATCCCCTGGAAAGCTAATTCTGAAGGATTCTTGGCAAGTATAGAATCAAAGCAAAGATGTATACATGGTTCGGATGAAAATGAAAAAACATGCTAAATTAATCCTACTTCAGAATACAATACATCAGTGTTATTACCAGACAACTTGTGTTCATCAGATACTATTTTTCAGAGACCTAGGCGATGCTGGATAAAGTTATTAGTTATCAATTTCCAATTCCCTTTTTTATATAAACTCAATGGAGACAATTCCTTTTCAATTACTTTATATTACAGAAAAGAAGACAAATGCCTGGCTCACGTGCAGTCATTTTTCAATTCCCCTACCCATTAAAGCCCTTATAAATGGAACCAGCTCTAAGCCAGAAAGCAGCTTCAGAGGATTTCTTAACACAGTATTTTTGGTAATCATTACAAATCAAGTCTAGTTGAAAAATAAGACAAAAATCTATTTGGTATATATTCAGTGCAGAATTCAAGTAACTAGGTTTCCACTTTGTTGATTTATGTTCTAGTTCCAGAGGGACATTCTGGTTACTCAAGAGAGACTAGAAAAATACCTGAAATATATTTATTAACACCTTTACCAGGACAATTTTTTAACTACTCTGTATTTTGTCAACTCTAAGATGCTGTCAATCCTCAATTGCCCCATCATTTTTATGTGCTGCTAAAGAAGAAAATGCTAATAATTAGTTGTAGGGCTATAGCAATAGTTAAATATACCCTGATTTCAGAGATACTAAAATGTGAAGGAAAATATATCTTGAAATCTATGAAGCACAGTATTATCATTCTCATTACATTGTTCTCCAATCAATCTCAAATACTGAGAGCACTCTTTACCCAGAAGCCATGCTCTGATTTCCACATAGTCTCAGGCCATCCTAAAGGCTACTTCAAACCAGTAAATGTTGGGAAATTGCACCATTATCAGATAAGCTCCCATACTCAGTCAGAAGTAGGACATGAGCAGGGTCTTATTTGAGGTAAGGCTTCTGGTGGATCACAAACCAAAGAGCTTTCTAGTCCTAAGAAGAACAGTTTCTAGAAATATCACTTAAGAAATCAGGAAATAATCTAGCAGGTTTAAAAGAACCACTGATTATGAATTAGTCCTTTCAGTCACATATGCACACGTAGTTAACAGTTGCTATCCTATATATCATCTTTAAATTCCAAAATAATAACAGTAATAATAAAAACCATACACACGTATGTGACACATAGGTCCTGGGACAAGGTGTCACTCTTGAGCTTGGCTCCTAGATTTATCTAGCTGAAGGGATGAAAATACACTATTCTGGCAGACTGATATATAATTTAACACATTAACTGCCACGTGAGTTGTATTTAACTCACTCTAGTTTTGAACCTGGGGCCTCCTGAAGCATATGTAACTCACACGTCTCTTTGCCTTGAGAGCCCCGTGAACTATTTTTCAAGTTTTTGCGTATAACTCACACAGAGAAAGCAATAAAAAAATAACAAAATTTTCATTAAATCAGAAAGGATCATTTTGTTTTCAAAGTTTTTATTCTATTTTTGTAATAAAACACCATAGCCCCAAGGAAAAAATTTTTTCTGTAGTGTGGCAGTCAATGTATTAAAGACACTTGAAAAACAGCAGGTGTGAAAAGATGACTTTGACCCTTCATGCTGTAACTTAAAAGCAGTAAAATGAAATTCCTCTGTGAAAGACACTCTTGCTATCCTAGAAAGGCAACATCCTTTTTACCTTCAATGATGAGAAGTTGAGACCAAGAGAATATTTTATAGCCCTTGTTGGAATAACTAGTCTTTTAAGCCTCCCCAAATAACTTTAGTCACATTTTCAGTTTATTAGTCTTTGCCAATCCAGTATATAAGTAACTTGTTCTAACTGTCCTTTTAGGTCGTCCTTTCTTCACGAGAGATCCTGTGCCATGTTACTTTATCTTAATGTAATTTTACTCTCAGCCCTAGCCAGGAGCCTGAGAGGACAGAAGTGGAGTTGTTCTGCCTCTACACAGTCTAGCCTGTCTCTGCTACAGAGAGTCTCCCCTAGCATCACTCCTGAAGCCCACGGGCTCTCTCATCTTGTAAACAGGTTAAATGCTCTGCCATGGTACTCTGGCATCAGTTTAAGACAAAGTGGTGATCAGTCTACTTGGGCATAACCCAAGGTAGCCTCCTATGATCCACTGTTCCTTGATTGACCGTGGAACTTAATCATTTCTCCATATTTCTGAACTTTCTTAACATATCTATAGTGTACAAAATGCTTTCTGCCTTTCCTCTACATCAAAAAAATCTTTTTGTGCATCTGAGATACAACATCTCTACAAAGCTCCAGAAAGTGTCTCAAAAATTCACCTCATCAATCCTCTCTAGAACCAGTCTCTCTGTCTCCCCAGGAATGATGTTCATATCTGTTCAAATCTGTCAGATATTATTTTACTTGAGAACATAAGGAAAGAAGAAAGAGCTATCACTCCATACATACAACTTAATACATACTTTAACTCTTTCTTCAGCATTGCCAACAATAAAACAATTCAAATACAGTAAAAAGAAAAATGTGTTTTTCTATAACAGAGGTTGTTTCTTATTTCCAATGACTTGGAATTACTCTTCTAGGCTGGAAACCAATATTGTCTGTATTTCATAATACACAACTTATAGCACTATTGAATGAAAATGGGTCAGCTCTCCCTTGATGGAATTAGAAATCATGATTGCCAATTATGCTAGGCATTCTCCACTTGCCTCTCCATATCCTTGCTTCTCCACCCTTTCAACCTGGCTCTGTGCCCAGGAGGCTGGTTTCTAAGGACTTCATCAACCGTACTCCCTTTTGCCTCCTGGTTTCCAGTGGTTTCAGCCAATAGGAAACCTCGGAGGAATTCAAAAGGCAGTAGGAAAGAAAGGGTTGAGTATTTATTTTCCCAGCTCCCACTTCTTCAGGCATGATGTCTAGCTGTGTTCCTACAGTTAAGGCCACGGCGCCAATAAGGCAGCCTTCTTCTTCTACTTCAGCTATGGCCAGGGGTGGAAATAGTTTTCCATTGTTGCCAGTTTCTGGGTGCTGCATCCTCCTTTGTTTGTTCCTTAACTCTGCCCAACCTCATCAATCTCAGCAATAGTTCTTCTATTAATTGCTCTTCAATTATGCCTTTTCAGTGTATGATATGTTTCTTGCTGGGAGCTGACTGATACATCAGATTTTAAAATAATAGATATACCTAATGTTAAATAAGGATCTTTTCTTCAGTCTAAAGTAAAGGATATTTCTTCCTCAGCTATTTGCTAGTAAGCTCAATTTTAAATTGTCTGCCATTCTGCCACTGTCAAATCCTGCCTATAATCTCTAATAATTAAAAAGATCATATATGTCAACCACTTTCTCTTCAAGAGCCTAAATGTGATTTCCATTTTAGGCCAGATCACAAGGAGGCTATGTACCTCAACCATGTCACTCTGTACCCACCTTCTGGAACTGCCTTGTCTGTGAAAGACTGGATTCTCCCATTTGCCTACTCAGTGTTGGCTCCTCTTCCCTAAACTTGTCCATTTGTCTGTCCATACTGCAGCTGTTTTTTCACTTATCTATCTGCCACACTAGATTATAAGCCATATGAAGGCACCAATTGTCTTACACACTTTAGTAACACAGCACCTAAAACTGTGACACTAAGTGCTTACTAATACTTGTTAAAGAAATAAATGAATTTAACATTATGCTCTTGAATTTAATGGGCGACAAGGCAATAATAAGAAACAATCATAGGTGGAACATGTACATCTGCATTGTAAATAAACTGCTAATGAGGACACTAGTCACTCATTGCTTCATTCACCATTTCACTCATTTAGTATTCTACCAGATGTGTTTAGGACTACTATTGGAGAGCATGGTGCTAGGTCCTGGAGACACCAAGTTGTGTAAGGCATCACCCCTGTCTGAAATCATCATTGTTAATTATGTGGACCTTGTGAGGGTCATGTTTTAGCCACAGATAAAGGTTTCCTAGGCAAGTTCTTCTCAAATAAACTGGCTTCCTTTTGCACCCTAGTAAGAACTATGAAGACAACTTTGGGACCACAGACCATGTTTTACATCAAATGGTATAACTTCCCACCACTAGCAACTCGTGACTTAACATTTCCCCTCTTCTTTGAATATTTCCTTATTCTTTCTCTGGTTTACACTTTATTAATGGTTTTTTGGTGGTAATTTTCCTTTCCCTAGTTTTTGCTGGAAGCTATTTCAAATGCTTCTTGAAAGTTGTTGAAGCATAAATACCAGAAAAACAGATCACTTTATTTTCCCCACTATACTTTTACCTACTTTTGAAATTTTATATTGATAGATCCAGCCAATTTTTCACTTAAATTAATTTTAAAGGGTGACAATTATATTAGTACATTATCAACAATAAAACATTCCATTTATGATTAAAGAATTGATACATACCAAAGTGTTAACAGTAGATGTCAAGTGATGGGGGAAAAGGGGACATCCATTGTGGACATTAACTTTCCATATTATACAATTTTTGAAATTTTATAAGCATTTTGACTTACGTATGCAGAAAAAAGGTACAATTAAACAAAATAAAGAAAAAACATCCTGGATTATCTCTGTTTTCCCATGTCCACATGGTGGTCGAATGAACATGTGGATTTAAGATATATAGGGTGGTAATTTGATTATTGAGTCATATGTGACCCAGCTGAATGGAGGTAATAACAGACAGATGATGGTTTATGTCATTGATATGAACCGATTTCCCTCGTTCCATATTTTAGCAGCCAGTCATTTCCAGAATTGGCTTAGGCCCTGAAAATATCCTCATCAGGAATGCAGTTTTAATCCTGGGACATTCTTCAACAGCTGGAAGACATCAGTGACTCCAAATGATGAGAGCCAGTGGGAGCATGTGAGGATGGGCACCTGTCCTGAAGCCGAGCCTATGCTGTCCTGAGCTAGCAAACACCTTGCTCTGGCAAAGGAGTCTCCCCTGGGCTCTTTTAGATATTAAGTTTTAGAAGCAAAACTAAAGAATGACAGTTCATTTGAAATAGCCGTCATATCTAGAGACCACATTGTGAGACTTTTTAAAGCTTCATATGATTATTAGAGGATGGAAGATGGGGAAAGGCACAGCATGAACAGCCTTATTTTCAAATTCACAGGCCACTCTCTTCAGAATAATTGCAAAGACTAATAAAGCAAGATCTCTCTATTACAGAGTAAAATAGTCTCCATAAAATATAAAATTAAATGTAAACTGCCTGCATAATGAAATAGTGGGGTTTCATGTTTATATTCTGATAGCATAAAATATTTGAGCTGTTTAACATTAAATCCTAAAGATCTAATCAAATAGATATCTAAGTGACTCAGACATTGTAAGTAATTTCAACATTGCAGCATTGTATTTGCCAGCAGATATAGTCAGTTCTTTCACCACACTGAGATAGCATTTAGTCTATAACTTAAACAAGCATTGATAAAGTTTTTTACAAAAGATGCTATCAGCAAAACAAACAGAGGACTTTGTATTACTTCAAAGCTTATTTATAATATAGTTAGAAAAAATTCAATGGAAACAGGAAAATAATGTCTTGATTTTCTAAACTTTACAACATCTGCTTTTACTTACTTTTCAACATTGTAAAGTTCTCTGGGTTTCAAGTGAATTACTTTGCTTTCTCTTTGTCTATTCCTTTACTTGACTATCTTCACACTAAGTTATACACTTGGACACAATCTATGGTACATGAAAATCTTTATGGCTTGTATAACAAAGGAATTTTAGAACATGTGACATAGAACATGGAAAGACATCTCAAAAGAAAGGCAAGGTGTATAAGGAGCAGACCCCTCTATAAAAATACTCAAAATATTGTATCATTCCTTCTCATACCATCCAACACTAGATTATTTACATGTCATTCTCAATCTTAGATGGATAGTATTAAAAATATTTCCTAAAGGAAAAGAAAGGACTTTTACATGTGCGTGTATATATAAGTATGCTTGTGTGCTCTGTCCGAATCCAAATGAGAGTGTTAATATAATGGCCAGTAAATCTCCAGGTTTTAACCAAAAGAAAAAAAAAACAAAACAGTGGGAGGAGGGGCACTAAAATCTACTGGTAACAACACCCTCAATATTAATCCACTCTGTGGGGCTTTTGTATTCCTTTCTTCCAAATCAAAGGAAGAAGCCCAAAGATATTTTAAAAATGTTTTTTAAATTTTTAAAAGAAAGATATTTCTCTATACTAGGAGTTGCCCATATAACACACTAATATCCAATTACTTTATAGAACATGTAAGTCTCTCATTCCTTGACCTTTCTCTGTCTTACCAAGCATTCCATTTTTTTTCCATTTAAAATAAGTTACCTTAGAAAAATACAACAATTCCTATTGCTACATTTCCTAATTTCTTAAAATCTGAGATTTCAGTTAATTTCACATCAACTAAAGGCAGTGGGCAAAAAAAAAAAAGAAAGATGATATGTTGGTCATCATTCAAACACAATTTTATTCAGAACTTTCTTGGAAACCTCAGATGCTTTAAACATTTTTTGGTGGCTTTTTGTGTAGCTGTTTTAAAGCTTGTGGGTTATTTGAGGTTAATATACAAGAGGGGAAAAAAGAAAAATGGGGAGAAAATGGCCTTTAAGGCACACACTCCAGAGGTTTCACTGCTGGGTTAGGTAACATTCTTTCCTTCACTTCCCCAGTTGAACTGACCTCAAAATTCTTGGTGTCCAAGATTTCTAAAAGAATGTAAACCACATTATCTTCCCCAGAGGGGAAAATAGAAACAAAGTTGGATGATATGTCAGGATAAGAAATACGTCCACCACCATGTGTTTAAGAACGAGGGAGAGTTCCACTACAATCCCACCAAAAATCAAGGTTATCTGGACATGGGTTTGTTTACATAAAAGGGAAGAGTGGCTTTGCCATTTAGTCAAAGGTCCTTTAGAAGCAGTTAAAGAAGAGCAAGTTACGATCCATTAGTTTTGGTTTCTATCACACACCTGTGAAATCAAGATGGGACAGAGAAAAAAAAGATTTTTATCTCTAAAGGACTTCAAAAAATGGAAAGACGTTGAAAGTCAGTGGTGTAAAGAGGGAAAGGAAGCAAGGTCCTTCTTTGGCCATCACCAAATGTTGGCAACACTTCTTTTTACGGTTGCTTTGATTATGAGCTATATTCAAACAGTTTCAGCCATGGATAATTTGTTGCTTTGGTTTTCCTTTATTCTCCATTTTTTTTTCATTGCATGTTTAAAAATGGTTTGTGTTCAAGAATCACTTTAACCACAACAGAAGAGACTGTGATTTGGAATTTGTATGACTTCACTTGAGGTAAAAGTAAACTGGAAATCAGTTCTGGAAAAGAAAGGAAACTCTCAGCCTCACAAGCCTTCCTCTGTTCCTTACGAACATTTTTAAGATGTTTTAATCTAATATTATCTTTAAAACATCACTTCAAAAATGATTCTTTAAATGTCAATGCTCCTTTGAGGGCTTAGCCCAGGCCCTCTGTTTATTTTCATTCTATATACTTGGAGAGCTTTAATTGGCATCCATGTGCTACTAGTCACCCTCATATTTTTAGCTCCTGCCCAGATCTGCTGATCTTTGGACCCACTTATCTAACTGCCTAGTGAACAACAGCCTACTTGGTATCCTACGAGCCCTCCAGTGCATCATGTTCAATAATGCCAGACACAATGCAAACTGTTTTATTCCATTTACTCTTCACAACATTTATATAAGGAAAGGATTATAATCTCCATTTTACCAAATGAAAAAAAAAAAGATGTGGAAACAATATTTACCTTGCCCACGGCCACCCAGTTAGTAACCAACAAGGCTGAAATTCAAATCAAGCCCATCTGACTCGGGAGTCTGTTCTCTTAAGTCTAAACCAGTCTACTCAAAGTCTGGTCCTCCATGAACTGGCAGGATCAGCAGCACATGGGAGCTTGTTAGAAATGCAGAACCTACTGAATCATAATTTCAGGGAGTGGGGCCAAGTCATTTACATTGAACCACATTCTCCATAGGATTCTTATGTATGCTTAAGTTTGATAAGCTTTGCTTTAAACCACCAGGCCATACACACTACTCAGTCTCCCAAATTTGTAAATCATTAACAGTGTCGGGTCAGATTATTGCTCACTTGCCATTAAGAATCTTTAGCCACCATCACAGTTGTCCTTTGGGTTGTATTCTATGGATAGGTAAAATTCAACTCTGTGCCATATCCTTTAAGCAGGGTAACTATTCATCTTAACTCTCCTGGGACAGTCCCATTAAGCCTGTTTTCATGATGTAATTATTAACAGTGGTCTCTTTCACTCTCAGAAGTGCCACAGTCTGCAACACAAATCCTATGGTGGCCCTCGCTATAAGGCATTACTTGCCTTGCTGCCAGCCTCCCAACCTATGACCTACCACAAACCCTCCAACTCTATGTTCTAGCTACAATAATGGCCTTCTTTCAGTTCCTTAAAAATATCTCAAACTCCCTCGTGATGCAAGGGTTTCGCATTTCTTTTCCCTCTTCTTAGGAGGCTCTTCCTCAGTAGCATCCCAAGGGTAAGCTAGCAGGAGCAGTCAGCCTTGCATATAGGCAATTATGAAATGCACTATCAGGTAGAAAATTTTAAACCAATAGTAAAACCAACTACAAGTCAGTCTACTTTTTATTTATTGCTATGCACCAGCAAATTTAAATAATGTTAGTGATAAAATACTACTCCTCCCCAAAATATTTTATTATTTGTTCTTAAGTAAACATTGTATTCTTCATGGAAATTAATTTGGAGAACTCCAGTTATATAGTTGGTCCCCAACAGACATGGTCATGGACATTTGTATGCACTTCAAGAGTAAGTTTCTAAAAGATTCAAAATAGTTATAGGTCATTTGGGGTATAATTTGTGTCTCCAACTCCTGTGTTACTGCATATTCTTGAGTTTAAACAATAGATTCTAAATAAACTATGGTAGCATAGAGATTGTAAAGATGAAGAAACAGAACTTAAGTTATTTTAATCCTGTCATCCTATGTGACTTCTTGGAATTTTTATTTGTATTTAAGATTTAAAACATGGAAAATTCAGGGGATCCAGAACAGACAAAATAGTCTTCAAAAAGAACAATGTGAGAAAATTCACACTTCTCAATTACAAAACTTACTGCTAACCTATAATAATCAAGACAGTGTGGTACCAGCATAAGGGCAGGATGTAGGCCAATGATTAGAATTGAGAATCCAGAAATAACCCCCAACAGTTGTAGTCAATCGATTTATGACAAAGATGCTAAAACAACTTAATGTGTGAAAAAACAAGTCTTTTCAAAACATGATGCTGGAAAAACTGGATATCCACCTGCAAAAGAATAAAGTTGGACCCTTATCTCACACCAACTCAAAATGAACTTTAAGATCTAAATGTAACAGCTAAAACCATAAAACTTTTAGAAAAAAACATAGATGTAAATATTTGTGACTTTGAATTAGATCATGATTTCTTAGAAATGATACCAACAGCAAAAATAAGAACAAAAAATTAAATAGAACTTCACCAAAATTAAAAACTTTTGTGCTTCAAAGGACACCATCAAGAAAATGAAAAGACAACTCACAGAATATGAGAAGATATTTGAAAATCATATATCTAGTGTCCAGAATACATAAAGAACTCTTACAAATCAATAAGAAAAAGACAAATGATAAAACGAAAAACGAAAAAAGAAGATACACAAATGGCCAATATGAAAACAAAAAAGATGATCAACATCATTAGTCATCAGGGAAATGCAAATCAAAATCACAATGAACTACCAATTCATACACACTAGGTTAAATAGAATTAAAAAGTCAGATATTAACTATTGGCAAGATCATGGAGAAGCTGGAAACCTCATGTTGCTGTTAGAAATATAAAATGATGCAATCACTTTGGAAAACAGTATGGCAGTGCCTAAAAAGATTAAACATAGAGTTACTATATAACCACACAAAACATGTACAATGAAGTTCATAGCAACATTATTCATAATAGCCAAAAAGTAGATACAATCCAAATATCTATCAGCTGATGAATGGATAAATAAAATATGGTAAATCCATACAATAGAATATCATTCAGCAACAGAAATAAATAAGTACTGATACATGCTACAACATAGATGAACACTGAAAACATTATGCTGAATGAAAAAAACCAGTCACAAATAACCACATATTGTATAATATGATTCCATTTATGTGAAATGTCCAAAATAAGCAAATCTATTGGCACAGAAAGTAGATTAGTTATTTGCCCAAGCTTAAGGAGGGAAGAGTGGTATTGAGAAAGCAGGATGATCACTAAAAAGTTTATTTTGGGGGTGGTGAAAATGTTCTCAAATTGATTGTAATGCTAATTACACAACTTTATGAATATACTAAAAACTGTTGAATTGTACACTTAAATAGTGAATTGATAGCTATAAAAAATAAAAATTCAAGTTGACTGATGAGGAGCTATAAAAATAAATAGTGAATTAAATGGTATATAAATAAATGTATATATCTTAATAATGCTATTCCAAAAAACAAAAAAGATTTAAAACTGAAATATTGCAAACTGCAAGCTATAGAGGTATTTTTCCCTTTTTATAAAATAAATATAATGTAATTAAAAAGTACTAATCTATTACTTTTTCCTATTTTGTACAGCGATATTTATTTTTATTTTTTAAATTAGTGCTGTAACTGGCATGATATTATATATGAGGTTCCATGAATTCTTTTTTCATTGTCTGTGGTTTTTTTCTGGCCATTATCATACTTCTTCACCCTGCATTATTTTATTAGTATTACTATTAATTATTACTATTAATAATAATAATTGTGTCTGAGGAGGCTGGGGGTGTTAAAAGTTATTTATCCTAGGTGTCAAATGTACTAGAAATGTCACTGTTGCCTTTTATTATTATTTAGAGTTTTGCTCAAATATCAGCATCTCAGAGATGCCTTCCCTAAGCACACTATTTAAAATAGACACTACTCCATGCCCCCAAATGACATCGTTTTCTACTGCCTTACCCAGCTTTATTTTCTTCACAACTCTTAAGGTTCTCTGATATTGTATTTGTTTGTTGTTGTCTCCTTCACAACAATGTTAATTCATTAAAAATTTGTCTGTCTTGCTCACCTCTGTATCCTCAATATACAGTAAACATTCAACCAATTTTTAGTGACTAAATACTAAAAATCATATCTACTGGTTAAATTTCTTCACATAAAAGTTTATGTAATTTTATCTTTGTGCACAATTTCTGTTTTTCTCATCAATGACATGAACACATTGATTCCTAATCTTCTCCTCATCAGAATACTTCCTGTGTGGACACTGTATTCTGCTAGAAACTTCAAAGATGTCAGAACAATCAAAATCTCTATGAGTTTGAAATCCAAATATTATACATGGCATTTTATACCTTTGCATTATTTTCAACAAGCTTATGAGCTGTAATTCACTCAATTTTGCAATGTCCCTTTCTTAAAGTTACCAAAAAAACCCCACATAACTTTCTCAAGGTTAATCAAGTTTAGACTATCCCAGAATTAATTATTCCAATCTAGTGATACAAACCAGCCTCCTTTATTGAAGTTAAATATTGCTGGACTGTGTTAAGTAGACTTCAAAACACTTCTGAAAACATGACAAATTTTTATAGAAACTACTTCTTGAAGCCTAGATTTTTTATTGTTGTTGCTTGATCTCCTTTTCAAAATAAAAGTTGGATTTTTAAAACAAAGCAGAACTCTGTTATGATCAATATTACAACTGTTTAGGTAGGTCAGATGTTAAATCTTGTCCCTTCCAAAATGTGACAATCACACATATGAACTTGACCATACTGTTAGCCTACCACTCTTTTGTTAGTCATGTATTGGGATATGAAAGTTAACATAAAAGTTAACATATTACTCTGTGTATAGGTATATTCATGTAATATTCATTTTAGAAAAGGCTTCTTCTCAACAAATGAATTATAAATATTTTGATATAAGTTCAAATTATAAATATTTTGAATTTGAATAATAAATTCAGTGAATTTAGATGTTTGTATATGGATCCTCAACTACCTAACCAAACTAAAGGCTGCATTATAGAGCCTTGAATCTGGAGTCAGAATGCCTATATTCAAATCTCCATGGTGCCACTTACTGGCTGTGTGACCTTAGCTAGGTTATTTATTGTCTCTATACTTCAGTTTTATCTCCTTTAATATGCAGATAACAATAGTACCCACGTCAAAAGATTGTGATAATTCAATGAGTTAATCCATGTGGAATACTTAGAACAGTGCTTGTTACACAGAACATTATCAAAAAGTGCTAGCCATTGTTTTTAGGTTGAAATGAAAAAGCCATTTAAAATTAAAGTCTTAGTTATCAGTAATGCACCAATTAAAAATAAAAAGATACAATCACACATTTTAATATAAAATTAGTAGGAAGACTTTATTTTAGCTTCAGGCTTTCCATATAATTATATTTTATTTGCACAGCTGAAGTAATGACTTTATGAAGGGAAAATTTAAGCAGAAGCCTAACAGATGCAAGATTATTTTCTTATACTATTGTAACCGAGGAGAAAAAAGGGTCCATGGCCCCCCTGCTAAGTTTAGACTGGACACTTCTCTTAAACAGTTACATATTTCTTCATTAAACTGTTTTTCATACAGCCCTTTTGATGACTGCCAGTTTCTTCCATAATAAAAGAAGTTCTGACCTGTGAATTAATTTTTCAATCCAGTAATAACTTTGAATACATTAACTAGGCATCATAGACCAAATAAGGAGCCAGTTAGCTGTATTTTCCATCATCTAAATGAAATGTGAATGAATCAACTTCATCACTAAACTTAAAATGTTGTCTTCATTGGCAAAGAAGTCTAAACATTGTTCTGCCAACTCAAGTTCCTTTTAGAAAGTAAGGAAAGATGAATTATCTATGATATGAAACCAACTGAGTTTCATTTTCCTTTTCCCTTTGTGAAGGTTAGACAAGGGACCTAGTACTATTCTGCAGTAGCATTACCCATAAAATTATTTTAAGAACTCATTACTTAGAGAACTAACTACAAATTATCACTATATTCATTTTCATAAATAGAGGCTGTTTGTTTTTCCTCTTTCATTCATTCTTTATTTTCCTTTCTCATCCATTTAGAAATTAGGACAACGTCATCTACTCATCAAGCCACCATTGTTGGCAAATAGACCTCACAGATATTCAACTTATCAGCCAGTTGCAACAAGCCAGAAAAGAGACCATGTTTAAGTCTCTAATCTTAGTGCAAACACTTTCCAACCATGTTTGCTTTTTGTAAAAAAGTGCATGCATCCCCCTCAGGGTTTAGTTTTTGGTAGAAATCAACTTAAAAATATTTCAAGAAACACACACATCAAACATATCACCATTTTGTGCCTCTCTGTGTAGTGGGTGAGAAGTCTATCAGACTTAACAGGAAATATGGTTCATCCCATCGGTGATTACTGGAAAAGGAGATCTCATTTTTGGCATTTTCATGTGCATTTGGGGGGAGGGGGTTCAAAAGAGAAATTGAAACACCACTTTAAATGTGTCACCACAGTTTTGGAGACTTTTGTATTATAAAATTAAAAATACAATTGGGATTTATTAGCTATTTACAATTAAATGTTTAAATGCATATATGTTTTTTCTCATAAAAAATATATTTATAGATTCAGATGGCCTTTCACTGTCCTAATTATTTGTTTGCACTGTTGCTAATGGATCATAATACATACAAGTTCTAATCTTACATACCCTGATTTGAAAATATTTCTACAGCTGTTGCTTCTGTAGGATTCGTTTTTAAAGAAAGTTGAGGAACAAAGCAGCTAATTGTATAAAGTAAAGGTAATTAATAAACCATTTTATGTTTAAGAGCAGCTGACTAACTGAGCAGCTAATGAAAGAGACTACAAAAACCTTACTTTTAATACTCATAGGTTCTTATTATGAATATTTGTTTTGTTGCATATTTTTCTGTCAGGCTAAGTCTTCAAGTGGGGAATAGGCCCCTGCCAAGTTTCTGAAAATCGATTGTTCAAAATCTTAATTATAAGAAAGTAAACAAAGAGTAGTTGAAGCAGTGCAGAGTTCTAATGAGTTAATGTAACACAATTTGAGCAAAGTCAACTCTCTTCAAAGCCAGCAGGCTTGGCTCTGACAGTCATCCATCAAACTGAAGGTCTCTTTAATAAATGCCAATTATTGGGCATATCTGCACAAACGTGGCTAGCATAAGCCATAGGATCATTTCCTTCCAAGAAAATTAGTGACCAAGAAAACACCCAGGCCAGGCAAACACCCAGCCCACCTGACAGTAAGGCTTGCCTCTGATCAGAATACTAAGTAGCATTCTTTTTCTTTCTTTCTTTCTTTTTCTCTCTCTTTCAACTTAGGAGAAGTTCAGAACCACACAGAATTTTGTTTGGGGTTATACAAATTCCTTCACAATTTGTATAGAAGTCTAACATAACTTTTTAAAAGCCATGACATGCCCATAATGTATACAGAGTCTCTGACTTCCGCCGTAAGCGAGGCTTTTTCCTAACTTAATCATACTCAAATTTCACCCCTTTTAAAGATCCTGATTCAAAAATGTTCACTCATTCTCCACAGTCCACAAATTTATACCATCTCTTCCTGTGGTATTTTATGTGCATAAATTAAAAAAGAATGGCCTCCAATGAGGATTAAAAGGTTGAAAAAAATCATACGCTTTCTAAATTTAGGTTCATTTTTCTTATTTTAACTCTCAAAATATGTGTGTTAAGAAAACATATATATTTTTCTATGCTCTTATGAAATAATCCATTCATGTTAACTTTACTACCTAGAAGAAGTGCTGTATCAACTCAGATAGGAACTTACATTCTAGGTTTAGGATTATATCACCATATAATTCAGCATATGTGAAAAATAAATATAGGAGAACTCAAGAAACACCTAAAATATGCTTCATTGGTACATTAGCTCTTACTAGATTTTACACTATTATATGAATCCCAGTTTTTTAAAATGTTTCTCTGCTTCCTATTTCATCATCCACCTGGCCAGGCACGGAACCCATCCTTAAACAGATTTCTTAGTGACATTTGATGACATCAAGGAAAGGGAGGAGACTTTCTTATGGAGCATGACCACAGATCTTTTGTCCAGAAGCCAAGGGTTCAAATTTTATACCACAGCACTACTTCTTTCGTGGAAATAGGTAGGTTTTCAAAAAGAAGGGCTGTATCCTGCTATGATGACAGAGATAATTAATGGAGTAAATGAAAACATTCTTGTTTGATATTTTTATGCAAATGGATTAGAATAGTCTGCATTAGCCCCAAGTCGATGTCTTATCTAATTGCCCTTTAAAGTGACATCTTCCATCACACATGCAGACCCGTGCTAAATTCATTTATTTCCATCTTGCCTAAAATTATGATGAATGGTCTAAGCTCCATTCAATTATTTAAAATGTGCAAAGAAACAGAAACAATGAAACTGGCAAAAACCTCTACATTCTTAGGAACAATTTAGGCTAATTAGCATCAACTTCTCCCCCATTCATCATACCCCTTTAGAAATACAAACAAACTGTCAGCTCTAACCTAACAAACAGATCACTGAGCTACTTAACACAAATTATTCTTACATGAAAAGCTCCTTCTCAGGCAATATTCTCCTTTAGGGCATCTGGGAAGCTGAGCTATTAAAATTGAAGACATATGTTCCAGTCAAACTCAACTCCCGGATTGTAATGATGGCTGTTGTGACAGTTTTCAGTCAGCATGCTTGCTGCTGGCAACACAGTCCCATGCTTGAGTGAAATAAAAGTCAAATGGAATGGGGCCAGCAGAGTCCTGGGTGCTGAGGATGCCTGCTCACACTACCCTTGTGATTTACATAGTGGGTCTCTACTCTTGTGATCTCTCCTGCTGCAGCTCAAAGTTTTGCTTTATTTGGTTTGGGAACAATAAGGGAGAAGAAGGTAAAAAACATGGTCTGTGACAAGTCTGTGGATTTCAACATGTGTTAGTTTTCACTACATCCTATGAGGCTGGCATTACTTAGCTTTCAATACTCCATCGAAGCCTGTAAATCTTAGCTTATCATTTCAGAGCAGCTAGAGAATAGACAGTTAAGAAGGGTCCAGGATGAGAAAAAGACAGTGTTCCAATAGATTAGGTATGTCCACTCAAGCAAACTAATTAGAAACTCTTAACTCTTTCCATTAAACTAAGATGAATAAAAGGAATTATTTACTCCTTACATGCTAGAACTCTGTGGCTGAATTCCTGCCTTGACATTAAAACGAGATATTATTTTCTTCATTGTTTAAATGCAGTCTGATATACAGTTGATTCTCGTTATTTGCAGTAGTTATGTTTTATAAAGTTGCCATGAACACTGAATTAGTCCATACTGAACTCACTGCTCCTAGGAGAAATATAAGGTTAAGTTCCTTAGAGCCTATGGTCACAACATTTTCATCAACCAATCAATACATAATTTTATTTCATGTGTGCTTCTGTTTAAAGATACCTTGTTTAATACATGTTGTTGATTTATTAATAACATTGAACTCATAACCAACAGTATTATAGCTCAAGCCTGAACAAAGCTTATCTAAACCTCTTGTCAAAACAGGGGGCACATTCGTAGTCTGTGGTGAATGTACCTTGCTCTGTAAACCTATATTCCTCTTCCTCAATAAACTTCATTTCATGCTTGCCTTGCTTTTACTGTATCTGGTCATTCTTCAGCCAAGAGCACATCAAGAACCAAGAACAGACAACTGCCAGCCGACATCTTGGTGCCATGATTTGGATCACCCTGTCTAGGTAAACCAGCTTGACTTTTTCCATGAAAATGGTCTTATTCAGATCTTCTTGCCTTGCAACCAGTGCTTGAACAGGTGCTGGAGCTTGCTTTGGCTTTTCCACCTTCACCATTTCACAGACTGTACACTTGAGTTCTCAGCTAAACCCGGTTGTGACAAGGAGTTTGGGGTAGGGGAGAAGTCTTTCATTTTATTTCACTTTAGAGAAGAGGGCCCTGTGCTGTAACTCTTGTGCTTCTGAGCTTCCTGTTGGTTTTGACAATATACTCTGATCTGATGGGATCCTTATGACCCCTTCCCATGTTAAGGCTAAATGATGTTTCCTCCCTTTGGTTTTTGTCACCACTAAGCCATCTAGTGCACAGTTCACTTGCTCGGAGTGAACTTCTACGCCTGTTAACAAGGAAAATGTGACGTGGTATAAACCCTAGGACCCAAAGGCTTACACAGACTGTGCACATGCCTGTATGTGAACAGATCTGGATTACCTTAAGGCATCACTTCTGCGTCTATCCTGCTATGTCTCTCCCATCCAGGGCACAGTTAAACACCTATCAGCCCTTTCTTCTTCACCTTCAAGCTGCTTCTTTTGCTCCATCCCAAGAAGTGCCTTCCTTATTGTGACTGGCCACACAATCACTAGTGCTAGCTAGTACTTTTATAAACAACCAGGTCGTTATATCAACATATATCATTGTCCTGGCACTTAAAAACAAAACAAAACAAAAAACCCCAAGAGGCTGTTAGGTTTGAGGGGTGGTGCAGCGCCCCTCTTCCCATGAATTGAAAAGCGGACCTCAAGGCCACGTCCTCAGCCGAGTGGCCTGGGGATACCCCAGCTCTAACAGACCTCAGTAGGTATAGCCTCTCCCCTTTCCCTCCTTTGTTCCTCAGTTGGATGGCCCTGGGTCATAAAAAAAAAGGAAAAAAAACACATATTTTCTCATAAGTCACATCACAATCTTCTTGTGTTTAGAAACACTAGACAGCACTTTAATACAATAGTTTGGGGGCCATTTTAAACAAAAAATAATGAACAAAAAAGCACAAAAATGAAAAAAGTGGCACTAAATAGACCGCAAAAAAGACTCTTTTTTAAAGTAGGAAAGCTGAAACAAGTACAGAGGATCACCTTGTTTGACTTCAGCTGGGAACATGTACATCAGCTGACTCAAATTGTTCATCACTTTGTACATGTCTGTAAATGACCAACAAAGAACCAAGAGTATTGATTTTGGGGTTCCAAGTAAGTTTTAGGAAGTAGGCAAATTCATAAATATGAAATCTGTGAATAATGAGGATCAACTGTATATCCATTCACACATGTTTCCTCCCCTCAGATTTCCCACTGAAGGCCTCTGGGTTATTTCCCTCAGTAAAGCAAGGGTCATAGTCTGAAATCCAAGCAAAGCCTTCACAAGCTAACTGATAAAATAGGTGGCCACAGACTTCCTAGTAACATGGTAAGTTAGCCAGCCCTTCAAATATGTTCCTTTTCTTTAGCATCCTACAAACATGACCCTCAATGGCACCTATAACTACTACAGTAATAGCATGAACTTAAATCCAGCCCATCCTGCACAGTACTATGTCTCTACCTTATTGCAGCACTTGGATAACTGTACTTGCTATAGTGGATAGTTGCTGCTAGTATCCATCTCCTCCCTCCCCCTACCTACCTAGGTCTCAGATTTTCTACCCACGATGTTTCAAGAGATGGGCAATTGGCTCTGAAGCCAATTAGTGTATGCCATCCATTAGCCATGGGGAATCCTTTAGGATGAGCATGTGACTCAGTTTGGGCTAATGACATGTGAGGAGAGACCTGTGGAGTACTTCTGGTAAAAAAGAAAATGGTTCCTCTCCATGAGAACCATAGTAGGAGCCAGCCTCAGGATGAAGCAGGCACTATGGAATCAGAGAGCAGAAATGAAAGGAAACTGGGTCCTGAGTCATACTGATGAGCTACTGGAAAAAATCTCACATTTATCCCACCTATTTTTACATTTTTCAATTAAATAGCTAATAAATAGCCTTCATTGTATAAGGCAACTTGGGTGAAGTTCTATTTTTCTTGTACCAAAGAGAATTCTGATATATTTACATGCTAGTTTTATCCCCTGCTCATAACACACACACCCACACACCCACAAAAAGAAAGAGAGAGAAAGAGAATTCCTTGAATTATCTTTTGCTCATCTTTTCATAAACTCTTTAGTTCCTAGTATTATGACTGATAATACATAGCAGCCATTGATAAATATACTGAATTCAATTAGTAGAATGGGGAACACCTTTCATAGATGTAAAAATAAATGATATACCACATTAAGCACAGAATGATTAACCAAAATGGCTGTCATCACATTGCTGCTCACTTATGAGAACAAAGTTCTCTTTATAATTACCTTAAAGTAATTCATTTTCCATTATACACATTTATGATACAGACTTTAGTCACAGAAGACTAAATTTTTAACATAACCAATCAAGAATCATTTTTTAGTTTATTAAGTAAAATTAAAAAGGTAACATGATCTCATCTCCTGCTCACCTCACAAAGTAGAATAACAGGACTATTTTTTCTTTAGTATCCCTAACTCTGATTTCTCTGAATTAGGATAATGAATAGAATTGAATGTTACCCAACCTTCCTTCATAAATGTAAAGCAATATGCCAACTTTTTTAAGTTTCTGCATAGTCTTTTCTTTCTCTCTAGGTGGTTTTAACAGCCACGATTAGTTGTGGATGCAAAACTGTGTGTATAATAAATTGCAACTGCAATTGACTAACCTCAGAACGAATGACATGTGACTGATTACTCCCACAGGTGACCAACTGCTTTGGCAATTAGCCCACCGTGGGCAAAATTCATTGCGTGTAAGAAAGAGGCTTCCTTTTCAAAATATCCACACCTACTTTTGGGAGGATGAATAGAGAGGACAGAACTTACAGGAAAGATGGGGGTGGGATAAAGGAGTGAATGGAAAAATTAATGGTTTCTTTAACAAACAAACCATTTAACCTGAATTTCTCTCCCCAGGTGGTAGAATTTTATCCATCCTACCCCAACCACCCGCCCCCCTCGCTCCCCCCCCACAAAAAAAAATCTCAGTAATAACCTTAAAGAGAGATCAGGCCATCCAGCTAAACACTTTAAATAATTCTAAGGTTATCTGGCATGAACCCATGTTTTCTCTTTAGCTTATAAAAATTTCAGAGATGTCTTATACTCTAGCAATTTTGACGGCTTTATTTTAGCCCTTTTCTTAGAACATAAAGCAAATAGCATAAAAGAGTCATGTCTGAATGCACTTTTTTTAGCTTTTTATCTATGGTTATATTATGTCATTAGTTTACCACTAAAATGTCCCTAAGCCCTAGATAACATTCCTATATCAAAGCAACGTGGTCCAGTGTGGAATTTAAACTTTAAAGATTTCTTTCTATGACAGACTTCAATCAACAATTAGGCAATTTTTCTAAAAATCTGTCACCCTGTGATCAGTCTCTCTCCTCACCAGAGGCAGGTCTCCTGGAAGACAAGACCAGTAGTACAGCAACAATCAAACACAAAAAGGCAACTTGCACATCAGACTCTTCATTACCATCCAGCTAATAAGATGCTTATTAGTATGGAAAAAATTAAAAACATTTCATAATAACCCATTTGATGAGAATAAAGAGATGAAAGCATTTGCATACTCTGTACTGGGAACAAAAATCAGAGAGAAATTGGAAGTATGCATCAAAATGTAAAACAAATGCGCTAACTCATAAATTTCTCTTCTAGGGAATTATCCTACAGATAAACAAGTTTGTACACACATACATACATTCACACATATATACAAACACATACATACACACAAACATAAACACACACATACCATTTACACACATGTGCATCTAAATGAATATACCACATTCTAGGGTGCTTATTGCAGCATAGCAAAAAAAATAAATAAATAAAAAGTGGAAAAGTGGAAACTAGCTAAATGTCATCAATAGTGGCTGGTTGAATAAACTATGGTACATAGATACAGTGAAGATGAATACTAGTATTCAGTTTTTTAAAAATGAAGTAGCTCTACATATGGAACACCAAAGATATGTCCAAGATAGAATAAAAGGGCACTGGGGAGATGTTGCGTAATTTCAGTTGGATAGGAGGAATACAATTTCAGTCCACAAACTGAAAAATGTATCAAAGTGTCTCAACAGCAGAATTGATCAAGCAGAAGAAAGGACACAAAGTCTCAGTTGGATAAGTTCAGGAGATTCATTGTTCAACATGGTGACTATAGGTAACAGCTGTATGCTGTACTCTTAAAAATTGCCAAGAGTGGATTTTGGGTGTTCTTGTGACAGAAAATGATGAGTATGTGAAGTGATGCATATGTTCATTGGCTTGAATTGGTCATTCCACAAAGTGTACATATTTCAAAATAACGTATTGTACATGATAAATATAATTTTATTTGTCAATTAAATAAAAATTTTAAAAGAATATAAGCACTATGAGAACAAGAATTTTGTCTATTTTGATCACTGCTATATCACTAAGGTTTAGAATAGTATTTGGCACATATATACTCAATAAATATTTTTGAATTAAAATATTATTCAGGAAATAATATAGTTATTATTTTATAGCAGAAAGGACATGAATAAAAAAGATATAAATGAACAGCACCTTGACCAGGTGATCAAAATTAGCATCACAAATAAGGTGCATGTGAACATCATGTGTTTCTGGTTGTGATATCCTAGAAGAACACATCATTCATGTATGTAGTATTCTACTCGAGAATGCGTAGTCAGTAGCTAATCATGAAGAGACATCAGACAAACCCAAAATGAGAAACATTCTATTAAATTCTTTACAAATGTCAATGTTATAAATAATAAAGGCTGAAGAACTGTTCCAGATTAACAAGGTCTAATGAAGTATAATAATTAAACGCAATTATATGACTCTAAACTATAACTCATTCTAGAAGGGAAAAATACTATAAAGCATACTATTGGGTCAATCCTATAAAAGTATTGTATCTAAGACAAATTTATTAAAATTTTATAGAAGTTGATAACTGAATTATGGTTATAAATATCCTTTTAGGATCCTTTCTTTGTCCTTGATCTTTGAGAGTTTGATTATTCCTTGCCTTGGGGTAGTCTCACTTGGGTTGAATCTCCTTCCTGTTCTTTGACCTTCTTGTATCTAGATATTCATATCTTTCTCTGATTGACAAGTTCTGTTATTATTTCTTCAAATAAACTTTCTACCCTAATCAATCTATCTACATCCTCTTTAAGGCCAATAACTCTTACATTTGCCCTTTTGAGGCTATTTTCTAGATCTTATAAGCACACTTTATTCTATTTCATTCTTTTTTCTCCTCCAACTGTATATTTTCAAATAGCCTGTTTTTGAGCTCAGTAATTCTTTCTTCTCTTTGATAAATTCTGCGGTTGAGATACTTTGATGCAAATTTTGTCAACTGAATTTTTCAGCTTCAGGATTTCTGTTTGCCTTTTTGTTATTATTTAATCTCTTTGTTAAATTTCCCTGATGGAATTCTGAATCCCTTCTCTATATAATCTTGTAGTTTGTTGAGCTTCCTCAAGACAGCTATTTGAATTACCTAAGGAGTCAGTCACATCTCTCCATCACTTCAGGATTGGTCATTGATGCCTTATTTACTCCGTTTAGTGAGGTCATGTTTTCCTGGATGTTTCTGATGCTTGTGGATAGTTGTCGATGTCTGGGCATTGAAGAATGAGGATTTAGTCTTATCTTAGCATAAGAATAATGAGGATTTATTCTTATCTGGCCCTCTTTGTACTGTCCTTCTTTAGAGGGCTGATATTGATTTTGGTTCTTATGAAAGTGCTTTCTTGCATGGATAGTTATTTGATGTTCCTGTGGGGGATGATTGCTGGAGGGCTCTATTCAGCCATTTTGCTCTTCCCCATAAATATCTTTAATCTTAGGAAATACACACTGAAATTTTTAGGGGTTAAGGGCTACAGTGCTTGCAACTTACTCTCAGATGGTTCCAACAAAAATAATATTATTAATATGAATAGATGGATGGATGGGTGGATGGATGTATAGGTGATAGATAGCTATAGAGAACAAAGAATAAAGCAAATGGGGCAAAATATCAACAGTAGTGAATCCAGGTTAAAGGTTCTTTCTATAATTCTTACAACTTTTTTGTAAGTTTGAATGTTTTTCCAAATAAAAACTTTTTTAAAAGATACACACCCACATATGCAATTTCCAGAAGTATATACCAAAAACTGTTGACAGTATTTATTAATACCTCTAGGGAATGAGGATAGAGGCTTGGGGGGGGTGAGGATGGAGTATGATTGTTGAGAGGGACTCAGCTTTCATTTAATATCTTTCTCTGCTGTCGTAACTTAGCATGAACATGTTACACTTATAATGAGAATGCATAATTAATTTAAAGCAGCAGTGTGGAATCTTAGAAATTGTGACCTTTGGAGTCAGACAGACCTTGGCTGAAATCCCTCTAGTTCCCACTTTGATATGTCCTCAAAGAAGTCAAGTAATTTCCTTGAGCATGGAATTCCTTAGATGATTCGGTTTCTAATCCCAGCTCTGCTACTAACTCACTGGGGAGTTAGGCAGGTCATTTCACCCCCCTGGGCCTCAAATCTTGTTAGAGCCTACAAAATAAGAGAAATCAACAATGATTTCTTTCTAAGTCCATTTTTGCTATAAAAGAAGTCTGGTCTTCCAAGATATTCTTCCTTTAGCAGGAAGAATTCTTCTGAATTGTTATCATTCACATGAAGAAAAGATGATTTACCATTTCCCAGGCTGAAGACTATTAACTATTTGATCCCCTAATAGGCCTTACAATATTTTTTAAGTCTTTGGAGTTGAGGCTATATTGATTTGTAATAATTTGGACTTCCCCAAAGTCAAGGGCTGAGTGTATGAGGACCTTTCCCTGCTTCTTCTCCTCCCCACCTTCCCCAGGCAGTATTTCTCAGCCTTTTCTCTCTGTGTCTACCTAAAACCCTCCTGGGGTGGCCATTAGAGAGTTCCTAACCAAGAAGGGCCCTGTTCTTATGTTTCTTTCCTCTTAACATTTAAACCCATGCATTGAAAAAAGGAAATTTAATCCATGTGCTTCTGAGTAATTTACACGTAACACATCAAAATATTCAGTTGTAACAGTCATTTGTTGTCTCAATATCCTCTTGAGTCTTTTTACGGGCTTATATTCTTAGCAGTCTCAGTTTAGTAGTCAAAAATGGAATGTGAACTCAGAAGGATAGTTCTTTATCCTTATTATTCCTCACTCATTTGGCAGACCCTTCCGGGGCTTTTTCCCCCTTAGATAAGAAAGCCTTTGTTCTAATATACTTTTTACTTTCTTTTGGTTGTATATTAAGAATGTTACTTACTGCTTACTGTGCACCAACAATTACAGACTCTGTATTAGGAACTTTATAGGTATCTTCTTCAACCTTCAGATTGAGTAAAGTAAGCATATTTTTTTTTCCTATTTTTCCAGATTCAGAACCCAAAGCTCTGAGAGATGAAGTGATTTTCCTGAAATCGCATAGCTGGTAAGAACCTAAGTGTTACTAACTCCAAACACTACATTGTACTCATTATACATTAAATTTAAAAACAAAGGAACACCAGGTGTTGTTCTAACTTCCACAGCTGGAGGCCTTGCTAGCAGGTCCTCCCACCCTTGTCGGCTCTGGCAATCTCTATTCTTCCCAGCTCAAATGTCACCTCCTCTCTGAAGGCTCCCTTCTTATTTGCTGTCCTATACATACCTCCTTCCTCATCCTACTTACCACACTTCAATATAATCATATTTTTCATGTCCATTTTCCTTTTAAACTATGAGCTTTTGAGTTCTGGGTTTATGACTTTTTCATCTTCATCTTCCCAGGGCCCAACCCAGAGTAGACGCTTAATAGATATATTCCTAATTGAATATTTCTTACCTACAATTAAGGTAGAAATGTCATTCAATGGCTCATTATTCATTCTAGGCACTGGGAATATGGCAAGTTAAAAGAAGTAGATCACTTCCCACACCCAACACCATTCAGATTAGGAGGTTACTTTCTCCCCTCCTAATGGGCTATACCTATGTATTTTCTCTGAAGGACAGACTGGTAGAGTATAGCTGTATGTGGAGACAGCATACTGGTCAAGTGTGTGGTCTTTGGAATCAGCCCACTTGACTTTGGGCAATTTACTTAACCTCAGTTTCCACAAGAATGGAATGAGGAAAATAAAAGTACCTATTGTTACTGATTGACTAAGGATTGTAGAAAATGATTTATGTTGCAGATATCATAGGTAAACTTAGAATAGTGCCTGAAACTTAGAGTTCTCAGCCTTTGAGAACTGGTAAATAATGGTAAATAAATATTTACCATTATTACCATTCTCTGTATCACCCAGCCCATTTGTTCCTTGTCCACTGACAGCACAGTTAATTAGAAATAATAAGAAATAAAATGAAATAATCTAATATGATTATTTCAAAAATATTGTATCCTTGTAAAAGCCTTTTATTGTGTATTGCAAGGTAATGTATTAATATTAATCCAATCTAAAATGCCTAGATCAAACAGGTATGAAAACTCTCATACAAAACAAAATTGTTAATTGAACAGATACTCTCTCACTTCTGTAATGTCCCCCAACACAGATATATTTCTTCTTTTTTACCTCTAAAACTACTTATACATATATTTTTATTTATATTTTTAGCCTTTCTTACTTCTTCTAAGCTTGTCTGACTCTTTGTGAGCACACGAATATTTATGAGGCCTATGTCATAAACTCACTCTCTTTGCAAGTTAGCCTGTTCCCTGTTCGGTAGCTGCACAATATACCTCTAATCTTGGCCAATGTCACTAATGAAAAACATTTATCATAACAGGTGCCAGTAGGTGAAGATGCTGCCCTATGCTTTAAAGCTCAGATATCTATTATAATGTAATAGCCAGATAAATTAAAAATATTCATATGCAAAGACATTCATTATAATGCTGTTTTTAATGATTAAAAATTTGAGGTAACTAAATGTTCAATAATAGGATAATGGTCTAATAGACTTTATAGTCATGATGGTTTACAAAGATTTTTAAGTTATATTATAATAATATAATGAAAACTTTAAAAGAGAATATAGAACCATATATATGGCACACATTTAAATATGTTTATATAAAACCCACATATGTATAGAAAACACAACAGAAAGTAAAACAGTAAAATGTTAACATTTTAATAATGCTTATATCTGTATAATGAAATGAATTATGTGCAATTTTTATTTTATTCTTTATCATTAATCCTATCAGTTTTGACTTTTATTGCTTGTGTTAAGTACATTATGTGAATCTTCTCATATTTCAGTTTCCTCATCTGTAAAGTGAGGAGAAGGAGAATATGTGCTTTGCAAGTAATATAATGCATTGCTTGAGGTAATAGACATAAAAATAATTAACAAATATTAAATTATAGGAAAACAATATAACTTCATTATCAGGATGAATTATAGCAGTTAGGACTGGAAAATTTGTTTGTTTAAAAAGTGCAGAGAGTTTCTGTTAGAGTTGATTTCTAATTTTATTCCACTGTGGTCTGAGAAGATACATGGTATAAATTCTATTTTTTTTAATTTGCTGGGAAATACTTTATGGCCTATCCTGAAGAAATTATTCCACAACATCAAGAAGGAAGGAAACCTCCCCAACATGTTTTATGAAGCCAACATAATCTTAAGACCAAAACCAGGAGAAGATCCAACAAAAAAAGAAAACTAAGACCAATATCTCTTATAAATATAGTTGCAAAAATTCTCAACAAAATCCTAGCAAACCGAATTCAAGTCCTTATCAAAAATAATGCATCACGACCAAAAGGGCTTTATCCCAGAGATGCTGGGGTGGTTCAACATACATAAATCTATAAATGTAATTCACCACATAAATAGCAGTAAAAATAAAGATCATATGATCCTCTCAATAGATGCAGAAAAACATTCAACAAAATTCATCACCCTTTTATGATAGGAACACTTAACAAAATAGACATAGATGGGACTTACCTAAAAATGATAAAAGCCGTATATGAAAAACCCACAGCCACCAACATACTGAAGAGAGAAAAATTGAAAGCATTCCTGCTAAGAACTGGAACCGCACAAGGTTACCCTCTATCACCACTTCTATTCAACATAGCGCTGGAAGTCCTAGCCACAGCAATCAGACAAGAGATGAAAATCAAGGGCAACCAAATGGGGTCATAGGAGGTCAAACTATTGTTCTCTGCTGATGATATAATCTTATATCTAGAAAACCTCAAAGACTGTGCCATGAAACTACCAGAATTGATAAACAAATTCAGCAAAGAATCAGGTTACAAAATCAATGTACAGAAATCAGTAGCATTCCTATATGCCAAAAATAGTCAAACTGAGAACCAAATCAAAGACTCAATACCCTTCACAACAGCAACAAAGAAGAAAAATACCTAGGAATATATTTAACTAAGAGGTGAAAGACCTTTACAGGGATAACTACAAAACGCTGAGGAAGGAAACAGCAGAGGATGTAAACAAATGAAAAACCACACCATGCTCATGGGTCAGCAGAATCAACATTGTTAAATATCTGTATTACCCAAAGTGATCTACAGATTCAATGCAAGCCCTATTAAAATACCAACATCATTTTTCACAGATCTAGAAAAAATAATTCTATGCTTCATATGGAACCAGAGAAGATCCCATATAGCCAAAACAACCTTAAGCAAAAAGAATAAATTCAGAGGCATCAATTTACCAGACTATAAACTATACTACAAGGCTATAGTAACTGAAACAGTATGTAACTAGCACAAAGACAGAGACATAGACCAATGGAACAGAACTGAGAATCGAGATATAAAACCATATTCATATAGCCATCTGATCTTTGACAAAGCAGACAAAAACATACACTGGGAAAAGGATCCTTATGCAATAAATGGTGCTGGGAAAATTGGATAGCCACATGTAGAAGCCTGAAACAGGATCTGCACCTCTTACTTCTCACAAAAATCAACTCACAGTGGACAACAGAATTAAACTTAAGGCATGAAACTATAAGAATTCTAGAAGAAAATGTTGGGAAAACTCTTACAGACATTGGTCTAGGCAAAGAATTTATTAAGAAGATTCCAAAGGCAATCACAGCAACAATGAAAATAAATAAATGAGACCTGATCAAATTAAAAAGTTTCTACACAGCAAGGAAACTATCACAAGAGCAAATAGACAACCTATAGAATGGGAGAAAATATTCTCATGCTACACATCCAACAAAGGACTGACAACTAGAATCTATATAGAACTCAGGAAACTCAGCAAGAAAAACATCAAACAACCCCATCAAAAAGTGGGCAAAAGACATGAACAGAATCTTTTGAAAAGAAGGCAGACTAATGGCCAACAAACATATGAAAATATGCTCAACATCTCTAATCATCAGGGAAATGCAAGTCAAAACCACAATGAGATATCATTTAACTCCAGTAAGAATGGCTTTTATCAAAAAATCCAAAAACAATAAATGTTGACGTGGATGTGGAGAGATAGGAACACTCATACACTGCTGGTGGGACTGCAAACTAGTACAGCCTCTATGGAAAGTAATATTGAGATACCTCAAAGAGCTACAAGTAGCACTCCCATTTGATTCAGCAATCCCATTACTGGGCATCTACCCAAAGGAAAAAAAGACATCCTATAAAAAAGACATCTGCACTAGAATGTTTATAGAAGCACAATTCACAATTCAAAGATGTGGAAACAGCCCAAGTGTCCATCAATACATGAGTGGATTAATAAAATGTGATATACGTATGCCAGGGAGTTCTACTCAGCCACAAAAAAAAAAAAAAAAAAAAATGGTGATCTAACACCTCTTATATTATCCTGGATAGAGCTGGAGTTCATTCTACTAAGTGAAGTATCACAAGAATGGAAAAAACAAGCACCACATGTACTCACCATCAAATTGGTATTAACTGATCAACACTTACGTGCACACATAGAAGTAACATTTATCGAGTCTCAAGCAGGTGGCAGGGGAGGAGGGGATTGGTATATTTACAACCAATGGAAGCAGTGTGCACCATCTAGGACATGTTTGAAGTTCTGATTCTGGTGGGGCAAAGGCAATACCTGTAACCTAAACATTTGTACCCCTGTAATATGCTAAAATAAAAAAATGTAAAAAAATGCAATAAGTATATAGTTCTTTCTTTGGAGAGTTTTCCTAGTTCCCTAGGTTTTTCTGTTCCTTTACCTCCCCTAGCTGTTGCATCATTATTACTACTAGGAAGGCTGGGGAATTATTATAAAAGGGTGATCGTTTATCTATCCAGAAGATGGGAAAAAGATCAAATAAAAAATTTGTGCCACCATTTTAACCATCTTGATCATCTTCCAGAAGAACCATAGTGTGCTCTCAGAAAGGTCAGAGTCAAACAATACAGTTTAATAATACTACACTTGGCCAGGCACAGTTGCTCACGCCTGTAATCCTAGCACTCTAGGAAGCTGAGGCGGGCAGATTGCTCGAGGTCAGGAGTTCGAAACCAGACTGAGCAAGAGCGAGACCCCGTCTCTACAATAAATAGAAAGAAATTTATTGACCAACTAATATATATACAAAAAATTAGCCGGGCGTGGTGGCTCATGCCTGTAGTCCCGGCTACTCAGGAGGCTGAGGCAGAAGAATTGCTTGAGCCCAGGAATTTGAGGTTGCTGAGAGCTAGGCTGATGCCACGGCACTCACTCTAGCCTGGGCAACAAAGCGAGACTCTGTCTCAAAAAAAAATAATAATAAATAATAACAATAATAATAATAATACACTTGACCCTAACCAAAAAGCCAAGAAGCAATAAAATTGTTTAATAATAAATATCATATTTATTCCAGCAACACTTATGACTAATGATCAAAGAAAACTGAAGGCTCTTCTAGGTAAAACAGAGTATCCCCCTTGGTTGGTTAGGAATGTAAGCTTAAGGTGCTATGGAAGAGAGTATACTGTAAGTTATAAATATTTTATCCCACCCTCACTGTCAGTAAAAAGGAAAGGAAGAAGCAGAGAAGAGATATGTGTATCTCTTTCTCTTCCCAAAGGGTAAGGGACTTAGCGGGATTACACTAAATTGCACGCAGCTGAGGTTTCTGATGTGTGGCTTCCAAACTGGTCCTGATCTCTTAACCTATTGAAGAATTCTAAATACCACAGGAGCGTCTATCAGGGGTTTAAGCAATATTCCAAAGCAGGGTCTGGTTTAGGTTTCAGAATAAAAATAGTCACCTTAGAGCAACTACTATGCTTCAAGCTTTGTATAAATGTTACTTCCTTTAACTCTTACAACAAGCAGGTATCAATTTTCTATATTTTGAAAATGAAGAAATTAAGGCTCTGAGAAATTAAGTAATTTGTCAAACATTCCAGAGCTCACAGGAGGCAGAGCTGGTGTTCAAATCCTTTCAAGAACTGCTTCTATAATTAAAAAAATAATAAAGAAATAATTAAGAAAAAAAATCTATGTTATTTCCACTACGTTCTCTCACTCCTACTTCAAATCTCAAACCTTCTTTCCTTGTTGTCTAGACAACCAACCAGGATCCTCATGCTAATCTTACTATCCAAAAGTCCCAAACCTCACTGTGCTTCAATTATCATGGTACATAACATATATACAACATCCTCTCACTTCTACCTGCCCCTCAGAATGAGCCTGGTACTGAATTACATCACTCATTCAAGCACTTACTGTTTTCCAGAATTTTCTCAAGGGGTTTGTCTCCACTCATATCCTTTACAAAACAACCCAGCACTGATCCTAACCCAAATCGTTTAGTTCTGTCAACTTAAAAGCTTAGGAGAGAGCTAAGACGTCTGCAGACAGAAGGACATTTTCTTAGCTTTTCACTTCTCATGGACCACTCTCACTGTAGTCAGGTAGGCCATAACTTAAGGGAACAGATAAACACCATATGACAAACTTCTCTCTACTTCAGAAATCAACATCCATGAGCATTCTGAAAGAGTTTAATTCTGCTATCAAATCAGAACACCAGCATACAAGTTACTTTATTAGAAATATATATTGACATTTAAAGTTTTAAATAAAGTCACTTTGTAGTTAGGAAATATCCTCCTCTCAAATAAGTACTTAATTGGAGGATGCTATGGTATGAATCTCTGTGTACCCCAACATTCATATGTTCAACCCTGAACCTGATGTCCAATGTAACAGTATGAAGAGGTGTGGCCTTTGGAGAGGTGATTAAGTTATGAGGGGTGGAGCCCTCATAAGTGGTATTAGCGCCCTTATAAAATGATCCAAGGAAGCCTTTTTTTCTCAGGGCCAAATCACCACAAAGCAAACTGCAGAGGAAATATCTTTCTACATATTTCTCATCTTACACTGAGCTTTTGGATTTTATTTTTAATTTAAGAAAGAAAGAAAGAGAGTCAGTGGGGGGATAAATCAAGGCCATCTATTCCTAAAGAAGAAAGCAGATATCATGAATTATTAAAAAGAACTGAGTCATCTCAAGAAAGACAAAAAGGTTTATTCACAGAATAGAAAAGAAATAGTATAATTCTAGTAAAATTCAGAAAGTAGTAGCTTATTAGGGAGACTATCACTTTTCATCATACAGCCAAAATGCTCCAAGATGAGAATTAGCTTGCTAATGCTGTTTTATCACATATATGCTAATAATGTCACATATTGTTTACAAATAAATAAATCATTAAGTCACTACTAGATTTGTGTCACTTAGTAGTACTGGCACAAGAATTTTGGGTATAGATATTCAAAGTATACCAAAATGTAGACAATATTCCAAGAATAATCCAGAAAAGTGCTCTTGGAATAAAAAGAATGCTCTTCGCTGGGCATGGTGGCTCATACCTGTAATCCTAGCATGTTGGGAGGCCAAGGCAGGAGGATCCCTTAAGGCCAGGAGTTATAGACCAGCCTGAGCAACACAGCAAGACCCTATCTCTACAAAACAAACAAATAAACAAACAAACAAAAACAGAAAAATTAGCCAGGCATGGTGGCACACATATATAGTCTCCGCTACTTGGGAGACTGAAGCAGGCAGATCACTTGAGCCCAGGGAGCTATGATAACGCCACTGGATCATTGCATAATGCAGACAACAGAGCAAGACCCTGTTTAAAAAAAAAAGTTCCAAATGTTCCTAGCTAAGTAGCTTTTAATTTTTCTTATAAAAAAGCAGTTATCAGGATCAATATTAATATTTTATTTACCAAGAACATATATTGCCTACTAGGTGCTAGGCACTATTTCGAACATTTTACTCATTCAATCCATATGACAGCTGTATAGTTTAAATATTATTATTATCATCTCATTTCACTGAGAAAGAAACTGAAGCATAGAGAAGTAACTTGCCCAAGAGCTCACAGCTAACAAATGCAGGTTCCAAGTTTCAAGCCCAGCTATTCCCTTTCCTATAACTATTGTATGTATTTGCATATAGTTGGAAAGAGTCCATAAGTCTGAGAATCATAGAGAAGTGGAAATAGAATCAGTTGTGGGTTCTAGTAAAAGTGACAATAGGTCACAGTTTCCCTGGGATAGTTCCAGTTTATGCCTATTGTCCCAGTGCAATTATTAATAGTATCCATTGTCATTATCAATAGTGTCCAAGTTTGGACAATAAATTACAGGGTCAACCTGTTATAAAGCCTCTATTCTACTACCATGGACAAGGTTATTAAGTTTTGTTATTCATAATTTCCCCATCTGTAAAGTGGGAATACTAATGTTTGCTCTCATTCTGCCTCCCAAGATTATTATGAGGTCATAATAATATAAGGTCATAATAATATGACCTTAGATAGAAGAATGTAAATGTAAAGTACAGTATTTTGAAACATTACAAATGTCAGATAATTGAATAGGGAATTTCTACAACTACTGTGTTGCCATAATGTGTAGTGCTTAAAGGTGAGTGCTTTACATTTGCTAACAAACTCATTGCCCATGAGTACATAATGCCTTTTTTATTCTTTCAAAACAAACATTTATGATAGAAACCTTGGTATCTAAGATAGAGTACAAACAAACCATTAAGTCACTATTAACCATTATTACTGAACCAGAAACTACGACAAGAAACTTGAAAAGGAAGCTTTGCTAATTTCATTATATAACATCCACTTTTTGGTTGACTCATTATTTCCACTTAAGCAAGAAAAATGAGCAGAATAAAAAGAATAAACTATTGTTATTTAAAATACACTTTAAAAGGTTAGTACTGATAAGTAATTCATGAGGAAAAAAAGCTGTAGGTTAATTTTACAAAGGAAAAAGTACATTGAGACCTTGCTACTATAGTAATGAGTCGAAATTTAGGAAAATCACTAACATATTGGGAATTAACAGATGTGAGCACTGTGTGGGGTTTATCTGGTTGTGTGTAAGAATTTGTGTGTATGTGTATGTAAAATATCTCTTTGTGTTTTGGTTTTGCAGTCTGGAAATTCATAAAAACAGGACAAGTAATAACATCTAAAATAGATAAAGGTATTATATCCTTTTTATCTTTCTATATCTTTCCTTAGTTTTCAACTTTATGTTCCCTGATTCCCACCCACCCACATTCCCATACTCTAATTTCTGCCATATTAGCAATTCCATTACAACCTATCACTTCCTTACTCCCTTTTAATTTATCATCTCACTAAAATATTCTCATCTTTTGATTGAAAATAAGGGAAGAAAATTAAATATATTCATTGTTTCATTTTTTTAATGTTGTCCCACTTTGCAAAAACAGAGTGTGAGTCACAGTTATCTATAAACTGAGAAGTTTCAATTAGTTGGTCTACTTCATAGTTCTAAAATTCACAGCTTTGTAAATCATGCAGCAAGATGCAATGTGAATGGGAGGGCTTAATAAATGCTTCAGATTGAGACCAGGATAGCAATTATGATGGTGTGAATGATACTATCTTGCTTTGGAGGAGGGAGTCACTACCATAACAACTAACACTGCTTCAATTAAGCAATAGTTCTCTGGTCAAACTGAGAAAAAGAAAGGATCAAGGAAAAAAAGCAAGGAAAGAAATGAGGAAGCAAAGAAGAAAAGGAGCAAGGAAGGAAGGGAAAACTTTAGTATATAAAAATACAAACTGTTGAGTAGGGTGCTGTGGCACATGCCTCTAGTCCCAGCTACTTAAGAGGCTGAGGTAGGGGGATAGCTTGAGCCAGGAGTTTTAGGCCAGCGTGAACAACAGAGTGATACCCATGTCTAAAAAAGAAAAAAACTAGGAAATATTTGTAGCATTCCTGTATTTTCTTGTTCCAGTGAAATTTGCTGTGTTGGTCACGAAAATGTGAAAGACAAAGTCAAGACAAAATACATAAATGCAATTTTGGCTTTTTGAAAAATCTTATCTTCACCTGTCATAGAGAGTGGTTGTGAAAATAAATGATGTTGTACAGTCAGGAGACCTATGTGCTAGCTTTAGCTCTATTTTGAATTAACTGTCTATGAGCAATAGAGTCACTTGGTTTTCATAGGCCTGGATTTTCTCATGGTTCCTGAGATATCTCAGAATGGGAAATAATGGAAAAGATTACATCTTTGGTCCTGACAACTTTTTTACATTGCAAAACTGCCATAAAGTTGACTAATTCTTTACTATAGATAACTTGAGGTCTTTAAAAGGAAAATAAAAAGGGAAAATATTTAATGATTTATATTTGCCAGTTATATTCTCCCAAAGATGTGAAAATTAACACTGCATGTCAAAAAACCAAATCACAGCTTAATTGTACATAATGAATGTAAACTATTACAATATTAAAATATTAAATGTTTTATGATTATTCTTTATAACATCATAGTATTCCAAGAACCAGAACTTCTGACTTTAAGTTGACCTGTGTTTTCCATAAAGAACATTTTCATACTTGTGAAAAAAATGTATAAGTGCTGTAAAACAATAGTTTGTGAATACTACTTCAGACTTTCTAATCATGCTCGAGGGAACACAACAGCTCATTTCCTCTGAACTTCTATTACTTATGTTTTATGTTAAGAAGTTGCATTGGTTTGCAAAGGCATTAGTTAGCCAGAAAACTAGTCTCTAGAGCATTTCCTTCCTTCATTATTAAATGTTAAATATGCTACTAAATATCAGGATAAAGGCAACTTCCACATTTACCAAAATTACCTAATAAGCTCATGGAGAACAGGTGAGTATCATTCCACTCTGCAGTATTAAGCACATCCACTTGAAATATGGAATACACAGTCTCTTCCAAGCATGAAGGGATTTCATGTTCTTTGATTTCTCAGAATCAAAAACATAGTAAATACAGACACAAATTATTAAGATGAAGTCACCACCTGCTTGTGTTGAAGATCGCAGGAGAGAAAGTGACACGGTTATTTCTAACCTATTTCTCTCCAGCCCACCCCTTCCTTGTCCTGAGCCAGGGTCAGGTCCACCCAAATAACCTCCCCAGTACCAGGATTCATTTATATGAGGGACACCACCATACTGCACTCAGTCATTGTCAGTTAAATCCATGGCAATGAAAACCTTTCACTCCCAGATAATTGTTTATCAATGATTGATAATATAATATTCACAATGGAGGAACAGCCTGTCTCAACCAGCACTTATCTTAAGTGTTACTTGATTTTGAAGAGACTATACACTATTGGAAAAATTTGTCTGGCTTCCTATTTTATGCCAAACCACACCACATAGTTCCAAAAAAGAAAAAAAAAAAAACTACTCATTTTTTGAATAGCAACAACAAAAAGATCACTGATATCAGAATGCTATGGAGCAGGTCAATGAAAAATACAGTGGGAGGATATCTAGCTCAGAATAAGATGACACAAATTCTGCCTTTGCAACCTTTGAAAAATTACATCTTCTCTCAATGCCTCAGTGTTTTTATATATAATAAGGAAGTTGGGTTCAATTGAAGGTCTCCAAACTTTTGTTAGAAGGGGAATCCTTTTTTCAACAAAATTTATCAATGAACCCAACCTGTTAAACTGATAAAGTGACCCAGCTCTGGGTAAAGAGAGAGCAGGAAATCCAAGTGTCACCAATCACTTTCCTGTCTCCTCTCCCACAATCCTGACTGCAAACCACTAAGCTTTAGAATCTCTAATGTCATGTCTAGGATTCCAGATGGATGACAAAGAGAATAAATAAATCAGATATTAGCTCTTAAACTCTGATACCGATCTGTCTGAGGCTCAGGAAAAGAGTTTAAGGAAAAAGATAACAGGGGAAGGAATTGATGGCCCTTTCTCCATGGTTCTGCATTTTGACCATGGTTCTGCATTTTGACCCAAAAAAGGGTTCTCTTGTTTTAGAGAACCCTTTTTATTTTGTTATCACTCACTTATGGTTTGAAAGGCCAAAGAGCCAAATAATAGAATCAATTAGAAAGAATAAATTTATTGTAATAAATGTCATGTTTCTTATCTATACCAGTTCACTTTCCTCTGAGGAGAGCCAACATATGCTTAAGGTAGAGATTAATCTCATACATTTCCTCTTGTTCATAATAATTCTGTATGAAACATCCCTTAGAGAAACAACTAATTATAATCTCATTCAAAGATGGAATCTAAACTAAAAATTAGGTTGGTTATGAGGAGGTAGTTTGAAACAATATACCACGCTGAATCTGTATAATACACAGACTACTATTTTGCATTCGAGAAAGACTTTTCTAATGGAAAAGTAGTATGAAGGATGAGCTGGAGTTTAAACAAACTTGAGGACAAATAGTTAGATGGAAAAACAAATTTATTCATTTGACAAATTTCTTTTATCACTAACAATGATCCAGGTAATACTCTAGGCATTGGGGATATGGAGATATAGCTATAAACAAAACAAAACTAATCCAATCCTGCTTTCTTTCATAAAGCTTATATTTTCATTTGCTTTTATCTTTTTATTTCTTTCTTCCCTCCCCCTTTCCTTCCTTCTTTCTTTCCTATATTTCAACTTGTTTAAGAAAGGATTAAAGGAGATAGGGCAATACAGTTCATAGAATAAAAAATTTAACCTATAGTTAACAGGCCCCCCAAATACTACAGGGCTCTTTGTAGGGCATGGCCTACTGGGTAACACTTGGTATTTAGGTTGAACATTCTCATTGCCATTACTCTAGTGTAAAAGAAGGGGGGGGGGAGAAGTAATGAGCAAAGAGGAATAAGAATAAAGAGGAAGAAAGAAGAGAAAAGGGGACAGGAAGTAAGGAAATTCAGAAATTTAATTAGAGGACTAATTATCTTCCAGTATTCATTCTCCTCTTCCTTCCTTTTAGTGTAGAACATTGTTCCCATTACCTTTTCCTTTCAGCTGGACATAGAATTGCCTATCTCCAAACTACACTTCCCAGAGTCTTCTGCAGCTACATATGGCCCTATGACTAAGCTCTAGCTAATGGGATATGAAAGGAAGTGATATAAACAATTTCAGTCATATCTATATCAAAGAAGCTGCCATTACTAATTCAGGTTGGGATGAGAACATAGTTGTGGTAATCCACCTTTTACTATAAGATGGGGATCATATTCTAGGAAAAACAGAGAAAAATAAAAGTAATATGGATTCCTCGAACTTATGGAACAGAAACTCCTATATGCTTTCTTTCTTTTCTGAGTCATTGTATTTTAGGGTCTCTTTGGTACAGCATCTTAGATTATACCCTAATTAACGTAAGTTTTTCTATTTTATTGACTGAAAAATGGAAACAAACATAAAAATGGGAATAGATGCAAAGAGACAATAGTCATTAAGAGCCTCTGCTTCTATGCAACAAGGGTTAAAATCCCCAGGGAATCTTTAGTCTAGCTCAGTTCTTAGAGTGTCAAGTCACACTAAGAAAGCTTCATAAAGTGATTCTGAGGTTTTCCATGGACACTTGGGTAGGTCAGATTTCAATAGTCCAAAAGAAATTTCAGCAGGACGCTAAAATCATTCACCATAGTCACATTCTATCTGGGGCTGTCTGCTAGTTTCCTATTACATGAAGCTTATAAATACACCCTTTCTTTTCCTACCACACAAACATCTCCACCTTGCTATTTTGTTTAGCAAGATAGATTTATTGTGGAATTAAATATGAAATATTTCTAGTCTCTTTGCTCTTTAATTCCATTCCTCATGACAATAAAATAGAAGTAATAGAGTGGATTACAAAGACTATGTACACAAACTGGACAAGTACAGATCTTGGGTACACATCATATAAGTAGGTACAAAACAACTATATTTTATTTTATCACTGAGAATGCTTTCTTTCCTAAAGAGCCTTTTCTCTAGTTATTTGAAGAATGCCAGATACAATTACTAGAATTCATGCTTTGAAATAATTCTAAACTTCTCCCTCACTTGGTATATTTCATTCTTCTTGTATATTTGCTACTAAGATATTGAAAGCTATTTTTGAGTCTAACATTTAAAATATTTATAAATATTTTAATAATCCCAGTAATTAAACAGAAATGGTAGAGGAAAATAGGTTCAATATGGTGATGTAACAAAAATGTATAGCATGTCCTGACATTCCATTTTTCTTCAGATTTTTAATTGTTTGCTTTTCCTCCTATGTACCATAATAAAACATAGAGTTATAATCAACGTGTGATGACAAATAGTTTCAGGGTTGGGCTTGCATTCTTCTAAATATATTGGCATTTGTAAGCTGGAAAAGATAGATGTAATCAACCACCCTCAGACAAAAGTAGGATGACTATTTCTGGCAAAATGTTCAAACCACATTAAGCCTTAATTTGAAATGATGTTTGAAAGAAAGCAATGCAACTAGGACCAATTTATTTGTACAGCAACTAAAAACTGAACTCACTAGACATATTTAAGAGATGGAAACAATTAAATATGTTTGTTTTCTAAATAGACCAAGTATATTAGAAACTTTGAAGGTAAAAAAAATCCAATTTTACTAGACTTTATTATTTGTTGCTGTGCAATACTTAAATCATTTTCTTTAATGACCCTCTGAGGTTGTTCTAATAAAACATGCTATTTTTAAGAGTGAATAAACAATCTGTTCAATTTCACATTATCAATACGTTAGAGTTTCATTCTAATTAGCAGCATATAGAAGGAAGTAGCTGTAAGGAAGTGTGGGACAACTTAAATAGAAAGTCATTTTGTGGGGGAATATTGCTGAATACTTCATTTTTGAATATTTCATTCTTGTTTTTCAAAAAATGAGAATATATAGGTAAAATTATGTCATGTGAGTCCCCTTAGGTACATTCCTAAATACAATAGAGGTATGTTAACTGAAGGCACGTTAGCTGAAGATAATAATTGTTCTGGCTTCAAGGAGACTGAAATAGTGACATTTCTATCCAGAATAATATCCTACTCCTAATGTGGGATGGCCAGATACCAGCATATTATCAGGTCTTTGGCAAACATATGAACCCTGACCACTCAATCAAGGAGAGTTTCTTTATGACCAAGTGCCCTAGACTCTCTGGTATCTTATGCCTGGGGCTCTATCTGGACAAGCCTGGCTAAGAGAGGTGGCTCTTTACAAACCATAATGAAGCCCAGGTCCAGGAGGGCAGCACTGCCAAGGTCCTACCAAAGTTTGCCAAGAATTGATGCTACAGACTATTGAAAACAGGACAAGGCCCCCGCCAGTTCTGCTCCACACCCCTAGTTTGCAGACAAGTCTGAGGAACATTTGAATGGATAAACATCAAGAGGAATTTGTTTTCTGTAGGAATCACACATACCAGCAAAAGTATATGAGGCATTCCTAGGTGTGGAAGACACAGCAAAGACTAATGGGAAAGGGAGAAAACTTGCTTATTTTCAATCTCATTATGGTATAACTCCATAATGAGAGTTATTATGCTTTATGCAGAAACACTAACAATTCAAGTATCCAAATATTCCCAATAGCAGTCTCCTCCTAGAAGTCTGTCTAAGGTTAGGACAGCATATTAGAATTTGATATGTGCCTGTTCAAGCTGCTGAGAAGAGTTAAGGAGATGCTGCTGATAACAGCCTTCGCCCTCAAAGATACATACAAGCTAAAATACTGGTGAGACAACTAACGCATGACTGAAGCATCAAGTTTACTGAATTGCTTCAATTCTAAACTAGTATAGGATTTCATATATAGCAAGTCTGAAGCTTTCTAACTACACTAAAAACCAATCAATGCTCCAGACACTATAATTGTAATATTCAGTATTTTGGCTAAAGTATTTAAAGATTTCAACTGTTTTTTTTCATCTTCAAAACTACATTAAGAACTAAAATACAAATAATATACTTCATAAAAATATATTTTAAAGAAATACACATTATAGATTTATTTATGTACAATAAAACTTGTTCAGGGGAATGATTCTGCTCTAACATAAAGGCGAAGAAAATTTAAAAAGAGTTCTAAAGGATGACCTTTAAAAAAAAAGCTAAAAATTATTGAACAAGAATAGTCAGAAGATTTATATCAGCAAACATTAAGTGAGCACATGTTATATGTAAGACATTGCTGCTTCAATTTTCATGGCACACGACGTATATGCAACATCCTCTTGGGACGAGCTTGGCACTGAATGTACAGATCTATATCCCACCCAGGGTAGATAATCTTTCATTGGCCCACTGTCAGTTGGAGTTTGGAGAGTAGTGAGAACCGCCTCACAATGCCCACACATCCACCATGTGTGCATCTTACAACACTTAAGATACACTGGTACTAAAAGGCATATGTTGCTTTCTCTTACTTCAGCATTACATTGTAAGTCCTTGGACATGTTATTGGAAGCCCTTCCTAGGCAAACCTTTCCAAACCAACCAGAACATATCCTTTTAATAAAAAATAATAGCTATGTTCTCATTTTCAAAGTTTGCGATTAAAACCTACAGTGAAAGAATCCAGCTGAGAAGAAATTTCCTTTTGGTTAAAAAAAAATAATGTCATTAAATTTATCGGAACAATATGAAATGAAGATGTTGTTGTTGGGTCCTTCACTTATAATAGAAACCAAATAGGTTTGCTGGCTTAGTTAAATCCATAAATTATTTGCCACAGAATATTTCAACAATAATTTTAAACATGTAAAAGTTAAGGTACCAAAGAAAATCCCACTATCAATGATAACCAAACTAAATAATTACACATCTTTTTTGCATGTGATTTAATTGCCCAGATTTCAAAGAAAACCACACAATCTCACGTGTTAAAATATTTCTTTCACATATTTTAAGCATGGCAGGACAGCTTTTCAAAACATAACTTGTAGTATTGGGTGCCATTCCAACTGCCGATTCAGATTCTTTGACATGGCAGCTTAAGTTTGCTAATCTTGGCTTATACTTCTAAAAACAACTTACTACAACTTTACATGGTAGCATTCTGTTTTTCTTATAGTTTATAGCCTAAAAAATGTACTGTTTAATTACTTTTGATATTGACAAAGGACACTGTTACTCATTTCATTTTTCAACATAGAGCTAAAAGGTACATGAATCATCCTTTTGAAATTTGGAATGCAGGCAAAACACTGGAAGTGAATGCAGACTAAGTAAATAATTCTTCTCATCATCTAAACTTTTTTTCAGGGCATCAGCACTTGAAAAAGTAATTTTCTTAGCAGCAGCCTATTGCCCTAAAAAAAGAAATGGTGAAAAATTTATTCCCAGAGAGCAGTTTATTTACCATATGATGTGGCTCAGTAAAGTGTTTTGTATGCTGGAAATGTAAAGTTAATTCTTCCTGTTGAAGCCTTAGGAAAACAGGCACGTCGTAAACATACTTTTGCATTTTAGAGCTGGCTCTCATTTTATTTTAGAAGAGAGTTTTTTTCTATACATCCCTTAAGTCAGCATTCTTAGGTGTGTAGAAATCAGAATAAGTAATTTAATAGTATCCTTGTATAACAGATCTAATATAACAAAATATTAGAGTGCTCCTTCACTCTCCACATGGGAATACAAAGGGGTGGGGGAGGGTAGAAAATGAAATCCCAAGAGATGAAACTGAGCTTAGCCAAAATGATACTTCTCTATGAAGAATTTTAAGCTCCTTCAAAAGTGGTGGTTAAATTAGACCTGAGGCTCAATACTGCCATCTCCTTCCTAAATGCAGAAATACAAGAAGCAATCTCAGGATAAAAATAAAGGATAACAAAGGAAAAAGAAGTGGCTACTGGATACACTAAATTCACCAAACACTCCCCACTCCCCAAAAAGGCAAAGCATACAGCTAACTTGTTTATCCTATGATTGATAATAGTCCAATTTATTTTTCTTATTTTGAAGGTATTTAAGGATTGAGACAACTCCTAAGGTGGAAGATAAAGCCAATCTTAAATTTAGACAGAGTAATTCACCAAACTGTCTTTATTTTAGCTTTTTTATACTCATTCCCTGACTCCAATAGTTTCCTTACCCAGTAATTGATCCTTGAAAATTCAACATTATTAGAATGCTTTCTTTTTTTAATCTAAAGCTAAAAATCTAAAAAAATCTAAAAAATAAAAATAAAATAGCTCACAGAGAGGTAGATTTGTAATATATCATCAACTACACAGACCCTGCTGTGCACTTCTCAGGTAGGGTGACAGCAAGTTTCTAGACAGTGTGGCTTTATGCCTATTGTCCCAGAGTAATTATTAAAAATTCCCCATTCAATCTTGATAAATTATATGATTACCCTAGTCTCAGTTTCTTTATTGAGGGTAGGATTTACCAGAAGAGAGAAAACCACTGTGGCAAATAGAGGGCCACTACCAAAGTGAGGAGAGTGATAAGTAGATTTGGAGTGTTGAAGGGAAGAGTGCATCTCAGGGAATTATTTAGGTGTTACCTTTATAGGACTGAAAAGGCAAAAACCCATCTGATATAAAATGCAACACAATCTTGTCAATAATATAATATATATTTAGCTAACATAAATCTGTTAAATCACCAGATTTGTTTTATCACTAAATTTTTTGAGCAATTTATACCTTTGCAAAAGAATAAAAATGCTAATTTGCAATCTATCTTCCCAACCTAAACAGATTAGTGCTACTGCAGCCATTTCTCAGATCCAAAGCAAAGAGGAATACATATAGAGTCAGCCTGAGGGAATGAGAGGTTCAGGAAAGGTGCTATTCTACTAGAAACATTATCACCCAATTCAGCAAACACTTTCTCTCCCACTAGCATATGTTGAGATCTATGAATGAATCCTAGAGGAACAGGTAAGTTATTGCTATGTTGGCTGTTAGAGAAGTTACTCATTGACAGAACAACTCTGTTGCCCTGGCTGATACACAAAAAGCCCACATCCTTAAAGGTGGTGTTCAAACTCAAGAATGGACCTTTGACTCAAACAGGAAAAGGAGAATGTGGCCACTGTCACTCAAGACATAGTCAGAGAGGAGCCAATGCTCTAACAACATGAGTGGTAGAAGGAGATTCAGTATTAAGACTTTAGAAATAAAAAAATAAGATAGAAAAATTTCTGTGAATCTATCAAAAGAACATACTTTATATTAATCATAAGAATTATTTAAAAATGTAACTATAAAAATATAATATGTATTTATACATTCTAAATTTAATAATTCAACACTTCAAGACAGTTTTTAACTAAACTATGAAATGAAATCAGGCTTCAGCGAAGTTTTCCCCTTCCTCTAATAATGGGCAATCTTTATATTAATATAAAAGTTACTGGAGCAAATTATCTCCTCACCCACCACCTCCAAGTTTACTCAATGTACGTTTTAGACATTTGGCTTTAGGTCTTTTAATAAGAAGCATATATTTTACATGTATTTAATGTCATTCAAAAGAATATGTTTTCAAAAGTTACTATAAACTGTGTTACAAAAACTAAAAATGATACATGTTTTTGAATGACCAAAGGGGACTTACTTCATGTCCCTCAATACTGCCTTTAGTTCTCTGAGAAAGCAATGCCAACTTTAAGTCCTTTCTGCCTTTTATCCAAAGTTAGAAAGAAAGGACACCAAGCCCAGCTGCCTAACTCTGCAATGCAGAGGGTGGGTGAGGCTATCATTGAAGCACAAGGAGCACCAGATAGGGTTGCTTCACCTTAGTTCCTTGAACAAAAAGACATTGTGCACTGCAGGCTGTCAGCTATTCCTAAAGTTTCATGACCATGTATGTTGGCTCAATTGTGGGGGAAAAGTTGGTGAAAGGAAAACATTCAGAGCTGGGGTGTTTATCTTGTGCCCTCTTCTCAGCATCAGTAAGTGGCAGCATTCCCACTGGTGGGCTCAACGATGAGAGAATCCTACACAGAAATTTCTCCATATATAAATCAGGAGAAAAACATATTCTGCTCCTCGAAGACTGAAAACACTCTACCTGGTAGAAGCACTGCCAGCCACATCCTTCTATTATTTACTCTTACAAGGGGAAAATTGAGAGAGCTGTAGTGGGTGCTGTAGAACTAAGGTCGCTTTCTAAATAAGGACAGTCAAAAGCTAAGAGATGGGCCCAATAAACATTTCTTTGCAAAAAGTATTAAGGCCAAAGTCTTTTAACCTTAAGTGACCTGAAGAAATGCCCAAAGGGCATACTGAGGATGACCATGCACCCTTGTAAAAGTGACTTTCAATCTTTTTCAGAACTCCAGACCACTCGTGGTGGGTAAAAAGCTAACACCCCACTTGCTCTTAGATACAACTCACGAAAATTATGATTAAGAGTAGCTCTGATTTTCATAATACCTTATTGGAGTGAAAATGTCCAATTATTTGGTCCTTTCTTTTGGCCAATTACCTGATAAAGTATGATTTTTCTGTTGAGGTAAACTGTATGAACATGAGCTCAATTAATTTAATGTTCTTAATCTCACTGACATATTGGGCAGGGCTAAAATGATATGTCAATGCAAAAGAGGGGAAGGAATGTAAACAGAGAGGCACATATGTTCTCAATATATGGATACCAGCATATAATTTGTTTTATAAAATGTGTTGATTCTATGTCATGAGTAGGGAATTCATGCTACAGCAACTGACTCCCTCTAATCTCATTCTCCAATCCTTCTTTCTTTCAAGAATCATCCACAAGTCATATTCTTCATCAAGCATCCCCTAGTGCCCAGAGACAGAAGTAAACTTTTCTAACAATAGTCTCTCTTTATCCCCTTATCACATCTTTCTTTCTCTTTCCTTCCTTCCTCCCTCCTTTCTTTCTTTCTTTCTTTCTTTCTTTCTTTCTTTCTTTCTTTCTTTCTTTCTTTCTTTCTTTCTTTCTTTCTTTCTCTTTCTTTCTCTCTCTTTCTCTCTCTCTCTCTCTCTCTCTCTCTCTCTCTCTCTCTCTCTCTCTCTCTCTCTCTCTCTCTCTCTCTCTCTCTCTCTCTCTCTCTCTCTCTCTCTCTCTCTTTCTTTTTGAGCTGTTGCCCTGGGTAGAGCACAGTGGTGTCATCATAGCTCATTGCAACCTCAAACTCCTGGGCTCAAGCAATCCTGTTGCCTTAATTTTTCTATTTTTAGTAGGCCTCCCAGAGTGCTAGGATTATAGGCATGAGCCACTGCACTTGACCCTTACATTTTTATTTCTTGAGGAACTCAACTACCTTGATTATCTCCAGAACAACTGGGATTATGCCTTATTCTAAGAGCTCTTCAAACTCCTTCCTAATATCTCTGAGAGTGTATCTTATGATGAGAAGTAATTTTTTTCTTGTTGAATTCTTCTAATTGTTTATAAGCCCTTCCTTATGTTAAACCACTTTGTAACTCTTCCCCACAGGTCCTAATTATGCATTCTAGACTTATGCAGAAGTCTAATCTATCTTTCCTGTTATAATCCATTAATATCTTCTATTTTTCAAACTAACTATCCTCCCTAAGAATGGCTTCTAGACCCTTTATCATCTTTGACATCTTTTTAAATATATCTTCCCTTTTATCAATATCCTTCTTAAAATCTCCCCATCAGAAATAAGAAAGATAAATGAGAGAATTACTATGAGGACATGGGTTATGAAAGCTTCTACAGAAGCACAATTATCTAGCTTATGAAGTCATACCTTAATCATTGGCAAAATAATTGAATTAGACCAAGATCACAGAATTCTACAGTACTCTTTCATACACTCTCTATGGTCCACTGTTTTCCAAGGAGTATAGCAAAGAATGAGCTTTTATTTTTTTTTAGAGACAGGTTCTTGTTTGGTTGCCCAGGCTGAAGTGCAGTGGCATCATCATAGCTCACTGCGGTCTTGAACTCCTGGGCTCAAGGGATCCTCTTGCCTCAGCCTCCTAGGTAGTTAAGACTAGAAGTGGGAGCCATTACACCCAGGTAATTTTTTTTTTTAAGAGATTGGGTCTCAGTATGTTGCCCAGGCTCGTCTTGTACTCCTGGTCTAAAGCAATTCTTCTGCCTCAGCCTCCAGAGTTGCTAGGATTACAGTCGTGAGCCATGGCTCCTGGCTAATAACAGTGAAACTTGATTGAGCATATAGCATGTACCACACATTGTGCATGTACATTCTATGCATTAGCTCATCTTATATTCACAATAATTCCTTGAGGTAAATATTATCATTACATCATTTTACAGGTGAGAAAACTGAAGCTTGAAGAAATTATTCGCTTAAGGTTAAACAAGAAAATGGCAAAGTTGGAACTCCACCCAGATTTCTCTGATTGCAAAGCCAAAGCTTTTAAATCTCACACTTACATTGCTTACTCTTAAAAATAGATAAATGACAGAGAGAGAAAAAAAGAGAGATAAAATTAGAAAGTAAATGTGATCACACAAATTTAGGAAACTCTTACGTTATATAAAGAAAACAGGTAACAGCTCAATTTCCCAGAACCTTTGATATACTAATATACATTGCTAATCTTCAACAAAGGGATATACTGTGCCTCCTTCCCCAAACTTACTTAACTAGAAACACTTCTTTCTAAGTGAATCTTGCAGGACTAGTGTCCCACAAAACAGACTTTGGAAAATGCTGCTTTAAGGTAAGTACAACTCTTTAAAAGATTTTTAGTACATATGTTTAGTACATATCAGTTATGAAGCTACCAAATAGTGCTTATGCCAGCAGATTTTCATACTTAAATTCTTTACTTGAGGGAAACCAACTACCTAAATATAGTCTGAGGAACAGAGAGGAATGTGCTTGACAGTAGCACCTTCCTTCCTTTATTCATTCAAAAGAAAGTAATGAACAGGTACCATGAGTAAAACTGTGCTAAGTGCTGGGCATACATAAATGGCCATAACCCAATTAATTACTTCTCTCAAGGTATTCATTGTTTTGTGGGGGAGGTAGAGAGTCACATACTGTGAGGAAATAATGATATAGTATGATGAGCACAACATTTCGATCATGCACAAAGCTTAGATTCCACATAAAAGGAAATTTAACTCCATTTGGGTATATCAGGGAAGATGTCACGAAAGAGGGGCTACATTCTCTTTTTCTTTGCCCTGATTGCTAATAGTAGTCCAAATGTTTTATCGACTTTTTTGTCCCTCAATAACTAAGAATATATTTCCCCAAATACCAAAAATTAAAGTATCACTCATCTCAAAATTGACCAAAAATTACTCTTTTTACAAAACAATGTGCATGTTTATGTATATAGGCCCATATACCTGATAACAATTTGCTAATATGTCTTCAATATTTAAAACTCAATATCAAATAGACACTTGCTTCTCTAGAGAATAATTTTGTGGAGAAACACATGCTCTATGAATGCTTAGGACCTATATTTACAGACAATGGGAAATTACTTCTATAATATTATGAATCAGAAAAATGTTACACATAAGTTTACACACACACATAATGTTACACATAAGTACTTTTCTAAAGTACTTTAGTATTTACAGCATTTGAAAAAAGACTTCAGGATTATTGCAGGTGATTTCTTGGACTAATACTAGAGGGGAAAGGAGGTAGAAAGGAGTGACACTGATATGGAGCCAGGCTTGGTAAGCCAGCTTTGGACTAATTGTCATATCAATCCCTCAATTTCAGTCTCCAAAAACTAAATGAAAACAAGCATATATAACTGACATTCTGACAAGAAAAGAATGTTCAGGTCTACAGACGGTAAGGTAAAGAATGTGATTTTCCTTCTTATGAAGCACTTTTTAAAACTGAAAAGAAACAACCAACATGTACCTATGCTGTTTGCCTTACTAGATACTCCCTCTGACTGAGGTTTCATATGTTCCCATTAATATAATGATGTGTTATTATAAATAGTAAAAAACTAGAAAGAATAACAATATAGTCAACAATGGGTATTTAATTAAATACATTGTGGAATACTTTCATTAAAAAGTTGTATTTATACTCAATGTATAAAATGACAGAAGCATCCTTATAGTGTAAAACTATGAAATTTTATAAAATGTATTATGACAAACCTATAAATATCATTTTAAACACAGACACTACCGCATTCTAGTTGATGGTAGAATAGCAATTATTTCCTTAAAAAGGCAATTATTATTAGGCTAAAATAAGACATAAAATCAGTTATCCAAATGTTAACTATTATTTTACATATAATAATTGGATACAGAAGGCAGAAACCATCCAGCACTTTCTGTCAATTAAAAAACACTCAAATACTTACCTTAGGAGTTAGGATTACTATTGTTCTATTTGAATGAGGATGGAATAGGAGCAGGCAGTGTTCAATAGAGGATTCCATTGTTCAGAAATCCCTTGACTTTCTCTTTCAAAAGATTCCAAGTCTCTAGACCTATTAAACACCTATTATGTGTTTATGGTCTAGCATGGTGAGATGGAGTCAACTGGGATACACAGTATTTCAGTTACTTTTAAAGCTGTCCAATACTGTGGCAAGATTTCATTATAATAAGTAACTGTCAGAAGGAACTCAAGGTTCCTAACAATTCAAAAGAAATATTCCTTGCTCATATAAATTAGGAATAATTATGTTTTCTATCTATAGTCTAACCACTGAATAATATAATAATTTTCGAAGATATGTATAATATATAAGGATATGGTCCCAAAGTCTTTCATGACATCTCTTTTTATCCTATGCACAACTTAGGTTAAAAATACTGCCTACCTTTTTATTTTAATCGTAAGTTAGGACACACCTCCACTGTGGCCTGGCAATGGCTTTCCTCCCTGCACATGTGCAATGTGTATACTGCCATCAGGAGCTTTGTCATTAACAAGGACTGGAATGAGTATTAATTGTTCCAACTGTCACAGAACTGGCAGTTCACTGACATTGATCAATGACACATCATCACAAAACCATCAGTCAAGGCTTGACTATATTGGTGCTTTATGAGAGCCACTGAAATGGAATTTGACCAGTATCAATGCCTTTATCATTATGTGCCTGAATTAAGGGAGGAAATGCTTTTGTGGAATTAATTTAATTCTGTATATATCATTTATCCTTCACTTTTTGTTTGTGATGCCAGATTACCATTACAACTGTACACTTCACATTACAAGTTTTTGAGAAATTAAAAATAATTTCTAACAAAGAAGAATGTACAGATATATAATTTTACATTTTGGGAAAAATTATACAACACTTGCAATATACCACAAAAGTAAGGGGCTACTGTCACTATGTTGATTTCCAGAAACTTACTATGTTCAATCGGTAGCAAAAAGTTTACGTGAACCTGTCGGTCTGATTCAGTTTAACAAGCACTTACAAAGTGGCTGCTAGATATAGGGCGCGGAGGAACATCAGGACATTTGTGAATCACCTCCCTAACCTCATGAAGCTTACAAGGACATTTTAGTCTCCCTTGCACATAAAAGCTCAGAAAGTCAATGGCTCATTTTTTATAGAGTTCTCAGCAAGAGATTTTGCTGAAAGTTAATGAACTATATTTTTGCTACAGGTCTGTGTTTGGAAGAGGACCATGGAACTGATCTTATTTGAAAGAAAATAGCCAGGATCTACTTGAAATTACTGAAACACATGTTTCTACAACACTAATACTATAGGGATGTTGCTTGCCCATCCCCACCCTTGTTCTGAGAATACTGGGTTCTACTAAGGTAAAAAAAAGAAAAGAAAAGGAAAAAAAGGAAAGAAACAAACAAGAAAGTGATGACAGAGGTAGAACTTTTACTACTATAGCCCTAGGTTAGGCCAAATAATAACAACTACCATTTATTGAATGACAACCATGTCCCAGGCATGTCACAAACACTATCCTGTTAATGCTTCAAAGTGGACATTTTTATCCTCGTTTTACAAATAAGAAAACTGAGGCTCAAAGGGTTTAGGAAATCTGCCTAAGGTGATACAGCTATGTTGTAGCAGAATGAGGATTCTAATCCAGGAATAATGTCTCACTCCAAACACCGCAAGTTTCCATTCATCAGCTGCTTCAGTGGAGAGAGGATAGATATCTATGTGGGTACCTACCATTTGACCAAAACAGATTTCTTTGACTTTAAATTTAATGTTGCACAATGTATTTTCAGTACTCTCTCAGGTTTTTTAATAACCTCCTCTATAGCCAGATCCCTGTCATTGACTTCTAGTGCTTTTGTTGCTGTTTTTTCTCTGTCAAGAGAAGTTTGAATGACTGTATGACAATTACTAACTGTTGGCACAGAGTCAGAATGGGTCTCAAATTGTTCTTTTCTTTTACTTGTATAAACATAAAATCCAATACCTTCATTGATCAAATGCAAAGTAAAGTTTCAAGAGCACAAAGACCAGTTCTCTAACTGACTGCTACATTCAATTGTCTTGTCTTAAATAATACAAACAGATATACGGAAACCTCAAAACTAAAATCTAGTCAGAAAGCCAGAAGTGGACTTCAACCAGCATAATTTCTTATTCAAATTTTGTATGGTGATGAAATTAATTTGGTAAGGATGGAGTACATAGACACTCAGTAAAGGCTGTATCAAGTTGTAATAAGAAGAGATATTAAAAATGTAAGTACTAGGAGACCAAATATTTTGCTAACAGTCAAGAAGCAATGGGAATATGATTCTAAGATAAGGAAACTAAGAATTCAACAAGCAAACTTATAAGAGAAAAGTTATGTTACAATCTATATTTAGACAATTGGAAGTTAGTTTTCTTGTTTATTGTGTGCTAAATACAGCCATCCCTATAAAAACAGAAATGCCTGTTATTCATCTTCTTACTTTCAAGTCAATAGGCATTTGTCTTTTAAAAATGCCCACACCAATGGCTTAAAAAAATACCATGTTGTTTAAGCCAAGGAATGCCCAGGATTGCTGGCAACCACCTTAAGTTAGGAGAGAGGCATGGAACAAATTCTCCCTTAGTGCCTCCAGAAGGAACCGACCCTGCCAACACATTGATTTTGGACATTTAGCATACAGAACTGTAAGACAACAAATTTCTGTTGTTTTAAGCCAAAAATAAATGTTATTTAGCATGAATTTTATTTCTGAGAGTGAAGCATGAGTTATGTTAAATTATGCTAATACAATGTGTTAATACAAAGGAATTTTACAACTCCAAAGTACATATACAAGTCAATATGGCCCATTATTCTGCATTTTAAGCATTATTTCTTGGTTACCACAAATACGTAATCTTAATGACACTGTCCAATACAGTAGCCATTAGCCACATCTGGCTACTTAAATTAGTTAAAATAAAATCATACTAAAAATTCATTACCTCAATCCCCCTGGCCATATTTTAAGAGCTCAACAGCCATATGTGGCCGGTAGCTACTTCATTGGGCAGTATAGATAAAGGACATTTTACTGGTTTAGAAGAATGAGACACAGAACCACTGTTTCTATTTAAAGAAAATCACGGCTTCTCATCCAACAATGACTTCATAACACTCATATAATGACAGCCATACTCCACAGTCTCATAAATATCACTTCCGTGGATTTACAACCTAGAGAAATTGAACTGGCACTTTACCATGCACGGTGGCAGGTCAGTATCTAGTTTGAAGGCTCTATTGTCCTGAACTTTCTGTTGACAAGAGTTATCTTGCATAGTTCCATTTATGTGGATTGAAACACAGTTGGGGTGAGAAAATGGACGACATGATGTCCCCTCTTCAGAAATGACCCCAATTTATCCAGTGCTCCTTTTAGGATAATTCCTATGTGATTACGAAGCACATTCAACACCAGTAGTAACCCCACACTTTGCAAACCACCAAAATAAGCCCTCAGGATAAGAGAAGGATTGATCTTGGATAGAGGAAAGTTGTGAATGGATCCAGTTCCCATATCCTCTCATTGACATATAAACACTGTGTGGAATAAATTTTAAGTAACAGTGATCATAAACAGTCCAGCCAGAAAGGAATCAACATTCCATAGGGTGCCTACAGACCTCACAATAGGTTTAGACTTTTTAAATTATAGGGTTTCGAAGTTTTCATGATCTGTTCACCAATTATGTTTATTCTATTTAATTTGTATTTATTAGTATTTATCCTATTCTATTCTTTTTCCCCCTGAGTCTGTGCTTTCTAGGATATCTTATTCTGATTATTCTATTCTCTTTATTTCTTGCCTGAATTAAAGTCTCTAAATCCATTTAAGAATTATTTTAATAATTTTTCTCAAGACTTTGGCATTATTTTAAAACTTTCAGGGCCAAGTGCAATAGCTTACACCTGTAATCTCAGTGCTTTAAGAGACTGAGGCAGGAGGATCACTTGAGGCTAGGAGTCAGTAGTTCAAGACTAGCCAGAGCAACATGGTGAGACCCCCATCTCTAGAAAAAATTTAAAAATTTGGTGGGTATGGTGATGTGTGCCTATAGTTCCAGCTCCTCTGGAGGCCGAGGCAGGAGGATCACTTGAACCTACAAGTTTTAGGCTGCAGTGAACTATGATTAGTGCCGCTGCACCCCAGCCTGGGTGACAGAGCGAGAATTTGTCTCTTAAAAAAAAGAAAAAAGACTTTTTTTAAAAATAAGGACTTAGTATCCATGGTATCTTATGAGAACGACAAAGAATAAACATAAAGCTGAGTCTAGCTATTAAGGCAGTCTAGATTCCATGACATACATCTTTGAAGATAGTTGCAAGACATGTTTGCTGTGTTAACATGAAAACTAGATCCATCCTATAATTTGTTTTAACTTCTCTACCTATAATAAGCAAGTGCAACATGTTATAATGCTTAAAGCATAAATATAAAGAAAAACAGTAGAGCACATAACTATGGCAACAGTAGAGCACATAACTATGGCTACAAATATGATAGCAACTCTGACCTAAGCAAAAATAAATATAAATTATTTTTTTAATTTGCAGCAGCCTGTGTTCACTGCATGCCTCTTTGAGAAACACAGACCCTGAGACGAACTTATACCCAAAGAAGATTTGGTGGTTTCTCATTAAGCCCCTGGCAGTGAGTATTTCAGAAAATTAAGTAGTTTATGAAGCACATACTCTTGAGACATTCCCTTGCTTGATTAGATGAGGCAACAATACAATGTGGATGTGAATTCTAAACAGATGGGGAAAATAACCATAGAAAAAGAGCTGCTGGCTTTGGCCAAATTGTAAAAGGGTTCTCCTAATGGTTAAGTAAAATATACCTCATTGAAAAAGAACTTAGAGGGGCCACTAAAAACAAAACACCAAAGTTAAACGCCCCACCATTGGGGAGGAGAGAAAAGGTAATAATTGGAGGGAAGAACAAGAGGGTTGCCGGTAATACCGTTTCTTGACTGGGGTGACGACTACACAACTTTGTACACTGATTCATTCAGCAAAATTTACACAAAATTTACAAAAAAATATAATTTGTGCACTTTATGTATGTATGTTACACTTAGATTTTTTTAAAGTACTTAAATGCCCCCCTTTTCGACTGAGACTCAGAGACTAACCTCAGAATCTTTGCAGGTTTCTATGAAAGAAGCAACAAAAAAGAATTTGTTTAAAGTAACACCAAGGCATATCACTGAGTCAGACACATGTGGTGGTGACATTTCATCTTATGAGGTCCCTTTGTAAACATTTGTAAGCATTAGTCCAAGCTCACTGCTGCATACTAAACAAGATGTTTTATGTCTGATGGGTATTTACTAATGCAGTTGTCAGTCAGCAGCCATATGTAGAGGACCTCATAGATGCATAGCACTGTCTGCACTAGCCATTGTGGCAAGAGAAGTATACTGCACACAGTGAGATAAAAATGACTTATGAATTTTTTTCATGAGTAACATATCAGCAAGTACAAAAATAATACAATTCACACTAAGATTATAAACGCTAAAGGAAGAATAATCAGATTAATCAAAGAGGATCTCCAAGAATTGGTAGCTAGTTTAGAGCAATGGTTTTTGTTGTTGTTGTTGTTGCTTTGAGACAGAGTCTCACTCTGTTGCCCAGGCTAGAGTGCCATGGCGTCAGCCTAGCTCACAGCAACCTCAAACTCCTGGGCTCAAGCAATCCTTCTGCCTCAGCCTCCTGAGAAGCTGGGACTACAGACATGTGTCACCATGCCCAGATATACTATATACTTTTTGCTGGCCAATTAATTTCTTTCTATTTTTAGTAGAGACGGGGTCTCGCTCTTGCTCAGGCTGGTTTCGAACTCCTGACCTTGAGCCATCCTCCAGCCTCGGCCTCCCAGAGTGTAGAGCAATGTCCTTAACCTTGGCTGGGCAGTGGAATCACTTAGAAAGTTTCTAAAAGCACTGATGCTTCAGTCCCAGTCCAAGAGATTCTGAATTAATAAGCCTAAAACATGACCTGGTCATTGTTTTTGTTTTTTTTCTAATGCTCCAGATAATTCTAATATGCAGCCAAGGATGAGAACCAATGCTTAGACTGGGTCTTAAGGTAGATAGCATATTATAAAGGTATTTCGGGTGAGAATAATGTCAAGGAAAAAAATATACGAGAATGAGTAAAAAGGTTGTGTGCTTAGGAAGAGTTAGCATGCTTGATCTGAGATAAACGGTCATATTGAGATACCAGGTTAGATTAGCGATTCCCAAAGTCTGAGGCAGTTTCCATCCCCAGAGTAACAAAAATTAACAACACGTTTTTATTTGTTTTGGAACCTCCATTTATGCCTAGGAAAACTAGCATTATTCATCCTGCTTGTAGCTATCTATTTCTATGATTACCTCACTTCTGTGACGGGGGTGGGGGGTGTCTCAATTTCTTTATTCCAGAATAACCCTTATATTCCCTTCCTCACTTTGAATAATGGAGACATTAAGGATATTATGTTGCTAGTAAAGTACTCTGAAACATTCTAAGGGCACTTAATACTGAACTACCAACGTTTTTAGTTTCAACACATCAAAATAATTGCACGCTTACTACATGACAGACACACTATTCATATTAACTTATGTAATCCTCACAGCAACGCTATAAGATTAGTAGTTTTGTTAACCCTAAAATGCAGAAAAGTGAAGCATAGCATCAAAGTCCATTTTGTGTTACTACAGCAGAATACCACAAATTGGATAATTTGTTCAAAAATGTATTTCTTACAGATCTGAGGCGGGTAAGTCCAATATCAAAGTGCTGACATCTGGCGGGGGCCTTCCTGCCACGTCATCCGATAGAAGGGTGAGAGAACGCTTGCGCAAGAGAGCAAAAGGAAAAGGACGCCAAACTGATCCTTTTACTGGGAGGGAGCCCACTCTCACAATAACGCCATTAGTTCTCTCCTGAGGGCAGAGCTCTTAAAAATTGCACCTCCCCAGGCTGTCACGTCGGAGATTAACTTTCCCACACATGAACCTTGGAGGACACATTCAAACCATAGCAGAGAAGAACCTGACAAGATCACCCGTTAGTAAGTGGGGGAGCTGGGAATCGAAGCCAGGCAGCCAGAGTCTGTCTTAACCACTGTGCTCCTAGGAAAGTTGGGAGTGGACAGCATGGGTGGAAGTCTTTTACAAGCATTTAAAGATTAAAGTCTTTTAAAAGATTTAAAGGTGGAAGTCTTAAAAAGCACGCCATGGAATTTCACCTTGCTGGTGATAGACGTATATGGAGCGAAGTATAAAACAAAGATTTTTTTCAGGCAGCTGTTTTCACATGGGACTGGAAGGGCATCTGACACCACTGACTTCCTGACGTGCTCTTTAACTTTAGATTTCAATGCACGCTTGTCTTCTGAGTCTCTTTCCACTTTCCTAATGATTCATTTTTCAGACTCCTTTAATGTCTCCTTCTCTTCCTCCTCCACTTTCCCTGGAATTTTTCAGGGCTCTGAATGTGTTCCTCTTTTGCCCTTCTGGCTTCTCTGCAGGGTGGAAGGAGGAATGCTTAAATATCTCAGGTAGGGTCGTAGTTTTTAAATCACCTCAGGTGATAACGATACACAAACTGCACCCCAGCATGTACACACACACACACACACACACATTATGAGAATCACTGGCTGTACAATAGGCAGATGATTCTCAAACCTTCACGGATAACCCATCAACTTCCCAACAACATATTGAATAACTGAAACCCCAGATACATAAAACATAGATCACTATTCCCCACTCCCTCTCCAGGCATTCCCTAGCATGCCTAACAGTATCAGAAATCATCTTCACCCAGTCTCCGTGAAGCTCTTTCTCAATAGACTTTCTAAATCTAATTCACCACCAAATCCACGTGATTATTCCTCAAATGCAGCCCTCGTTCTCTTTTGCACTTCCCGAGCCCTAACCTAAGTTTTCATCCATCCTCTTCTAAATAACTGCAGCAACCTTTCAACTCATCACCTTATGCTAATTCAGCTTCTGCATCACTGTTTCTCTAAATAGAATATACATGTGTCCCACTTTGTAAACACCTTTCATGGCCCCCTGGTGCCTATAGGATAAATGCAAAAACCTGTGTAACATAAAAGAACCACCAACACCTGCCCCAAACCGCCTCTAAAACTTCATCTCCCTGCTTCCTTCTCCTCCTCCAAACCCTGGACTTAAATCACACTAAACTCTTTATTCTTCTATGAGCTGGCAATAAGTTTTCATGTTTCCATGCCACTGCAAGGGCTACTCCCTCTGCCTAGAATGTCTTTGTTCACTCAGAAAACTCCTACTTACTCTTCACTATCCAACACAAATCTTGACTTCCTTAGTAAAATTGTTCCTGGCCCCCTCTTCTGGGTTTCACAGCACTGGGGGCTCCTCCAGGTCCAGAGATAAAGGGCCTTATCGTACCTTATTCCACAATGCCTTCTCATGCTCAAGCTCAATTTCTGGCAACTGGTAGTCACTCAATACACACAGTATTTGTTAAATGAAGGCCTGAGAAACATGACCCAGGATGCTAAATAGCTATTGAGGCCATCTAGTCAAAATGCTATAAGAAACCAGAACAATGGTGATCAAAATGGATAGAGAGAGGTAGGCCAGAGAGGTGAATGACAGTTTTGATGAAGGGTACACAAAACAGAATAAGGATCAGAATAACCAATGGTTTTGTATTTGGAAAATTTAAAGGTTGATGATTAAGGAGCAGTACTAGAGAAATTAGGAAGATTTATTCCCTATGATGGGTTCTTTCATACCAAACTTAACTTTCATTTATGTGGAAAGAAGTAAAAATTATTTCAAATAATTCTAGGATTAAGAGAGCCTTTAGGTAAAATAAGAGCTATTACTAGCAACCAAGTGTCCTGAATCTCAGAATTTTTTCCACTGTAGTATACTGAACTTTAGATTAGATTTCATGTTCTGGACATAAAGCTAACTATTCCAGAAAAAGTGTCTAAAGACAGGGAGTTACCAGATGAATGCTGTTGAAAGGGAGCTTCATACTCAAGCTTAATATTCCATTTCTTTTCTACAATTTCTGTCCTTTTGTCCCTCAGCAAATTAATTCAACGTCATTTTTATGAGATGACCTCCATATCATGTGCACATCTTCTCTTTGAATCCTATAGCATCCTTGTCATTGATCTGACAAGTATATTTAACTTTTTCCTTGAACATAATTTAGTAATTTTGTTGAATGGGCAAAATAGAAGATTTTTATGATTTTACATGAGGGCTCTGAGGCCAGACTATCTAGATCTAAATCCCAGCGCTGCCACTGACATTGTGAGCAGGAGTTACTTAACATCCACAGTTTCCTTCTTTGTAGATAAAATCGTTGGCATGTCCCACAAAATCTGGTTCTGCTCTAATCTTAGAATGGTACCTAGCATATAATCAGTGCTCAATAAATGGTACATGTTATGATTATTACTATTATCATTTATATAGTGATAATTCAGTGACTAGTCCATTTTAATATCTGTATTAATGTTACCTGTCTTAGCTTATAATTCCTTGGTTCTTTTTTTTTTTTTTTTTTTTTTTTTTTTTTAGACCAGCCCTACAAGAAGTACTTAAAACAGCGTTATGTAATTCCTTGGTTCTTTATGGGAATGAACAGATGTACATCTAATCAAAAGTTTTAAATCATACCTACCTCACTTCTATTATAACCAACTTAGAAACAGACCTTCAATAACCTAGGGAGACACTCCCACGTCCTGACTGTACTCCAGTAGTTGTCTTATTATGTGCTATATCCTCTACTGACCCAGTCTCAACTATTTTTTATAATGATCTTATCAAATTATGAGTTTATCTCACCTTGAAATCTCACTAAAAAGAATAAACAGTGGAAAAGCATAAGTTTACATTGGCCTTTCATTCCTAAGTATGCCTATGCACAGAAGAAGAAACTGAAATTAAATATTTATATATCCAGAATTTAGCTATATGATTCCAGAAGACAATTTTTTCCCCTCTCCTACTATTAACTAAAGATATGCCAGGCACAGTGTCTCACGCCTATAATCTTAGCACTTTGGGAGGCCAAGGTAGGAGGATGGCTTGAGGCCTGGAGTTTGAGACCAGCCTGGGCAACATAATGAGACCCCATCTCTATAAAATATTTAAAAAATTAAAAAAATTAGCCAGGCACAGTAGCACACGCTGTAGTACCAGCTATTCAGGAGGCTGAGGTGGGAAGATCACTTGAGCCCAGGAACTCCAGGCTGCAGTGAGCTATGATTGCACCACTGCAGTCCGGCCCAGGTGACAGCAAGACACTGTCACAAAAACAAATATACAAAAAGGTATGGATATTCCTACATACCAAAGATGTTGTTACAATTAAGTTCCTTTAAAAATATTTTAACAATCTAAAAAGCACACTCCTCAGTATTTACCCAAATGAGTTGAAAACTTATGTCCACACAAAAACCGGCACACAAATGTTTTTCACAGGCTTATTCAAGCAACCAAGAAGTCCTTCCATGGTTGAATGGATAAACAAATTGTGGTATATCCCATACAATGAAATATTATTCAGTGATGAAAAGGAATGAGCTATCAGTCCATGAAAAGACATAGGGAACCTTAAATGTATCTTACTTACTGAAAGAAGCAAGTCTGAAAAGGCTACATATTGTATGATTCCAAAGGAAAGCCTACACAGACAGTAAAAATATAAGTGGTTATCAGGGTTTTGAGGGCAGGGGGAGGAGGAAGAGACGAATAGGTGGAACACAGAAATTTGGGGGCCAGTGAAACTATTTCTGTATGTCTGTAATAGTGGATACATGACATTATGCATCTGGAAAAATCACTGCTTTTTAAATACTGATATTAAAATATTACATTTATGTCTAAATATTATTTGTCCATTAGTGTCAATTACATGTCTTTTCAAAATTTAATTTTGTCCAATATGCAAAAAAACTAATTTAGCTTCTTAAAGAATTTTTTTCTTTTTTTTTAAAGATGTATGTGAATATATTAGGATAAAATATAAAGTCAATAAGAAAACCTCCTTTAGAGGCTCTCCAATCGTCATCATTTGTGCCAGCTGCCAGATTTTTATACATCACTGTATCATAGGATCATGAGTAAAGAAAGAATATAGATGATGTGGTATAAGCAATCACTAACTACTTAGTCTACCTAATCTAGAAAGTGATAATTAATCTCTACTATTCTCAAAGGTAAAAGATATATCATTTAAGGAGCCATAAGGCATCAACTCTTCCTTAAAATGTATGTCTACTACCATTTAACATGTCTGTATGTTATTGAATTAGTTTTATAGGTATTCATTAACTACTGACAATAAAATATGTAGAAAAAATTAAAGTATGCTATAGGCGGATCATCCATTAAAGACATATTCATCAATCTCAATAAAACACTTGTAATTCTATTTTAAAGTACTTTTACATATGTTGCTTGCATTCCTAGATTCTTTTTGCCTTCATTTCACCCCAAAATTTGTTTCTTAAAATATTTGCACATATTCTACTTGCTTCTCTCTTGAGTGATTATCAATCCCTTAGGATGTTAGATGGTGACAAGAAAACTAGAGGTATATCCCACCCCCAAAAGGGCATTTATTCCCCAGGTGATTCTTTAAAAAGCAACTGAAGAAAAATGATCCCACTTTCAGAAAAGTGAGACCAGGAGAAAGACTATAAAAAAGATAAAGAAAAACAAGACAGGTGTGGTGGCTCACTCCTGTAATCCCAGCACTTTGGAGGCTGAGGTAGGAGGATCACTTGAGGTCAGGAGTTCAAGACCAGAATGAACTATATAGTGAGACCCTGTCTCTACAAAAATTAAAAAAAAAAAAAAATTGGCATGTTGGTGTGAGCCTGGTAGTCCTAGCTACTTGGGAGGCCAAGGTGGGAAGATCACTTGAGCCCAGGAGTTCAAAGCTGCAGTATGCTATGAAGGCACCACTGCACTCCACCCCAGGCAACAAAGAGGGACCCTATCTCTAAAAATAAAAGAAAAAAAATGAAAAAGAAAAAAAAATAAACAATAGTTCTAGAAGTTTTAACTACCTTAGTGAAGTTATATATTCTGGCATTCGAAAGATTCATATTCAAAATTCATTAACATGAGGCCATTAAATCATTTATTTTTATATAAACTAACTTCCAAAATAAATAATTCTTAATAACTGTTCAAAAGTTGAGAGAAAATGTGAAAGTATTCATTGTAGACCATGTTTTTCTAAAATTAAAATTTCCATAGCAATGTGATTTTCAGTAGAGAGTATTCCATATGCTGAGGAAAATGAGTCTGCTAATACTTATATAGCTCTGCTTTAAACTCATTTGTTCATATACATTATTGTCTTCAGGTATCTTTTATGCCTTTTACTCCACTCAATTGCCTAGACATTTCTAATACCTCCATCTGCTAATTTCTCTTCACTGAAATGTTAAATATTATTTATGAGCTCCTTAAAAATTTTCCAAATATACTAAACACATGTTGTAGTTACACTGATTTTCATAAAGAAAAATTAGTTTTGAAAAAGGAAAAACTATTGTAAATGTTTATATTGTATCCTACAAGAATCTTCAACTGAATTTTTTGGTAAACTATGTTGTAGTCTTTTACCAATGTTCTTTGGTTCAGTATAAATGATATGGTAAATTTGCATTCAAATTCATGAAACTTTTCAAATCTGTTTCCCATTTAGCTGGCCAGCCAAAAACAATATTTTCATTTGTAAATAGCTGTTTCATAATCAGGTCTTTTGTACTATGAGGAATTCCATAAAAGATAGAAAATTTTATTTAAAATACAGAAATTGCATTAATCCACTACAAATCATTGATTAGTTTTGTATACTCCCACACAGTTTAACTTATAAGGAAAGATTTTAAGGAAAATTTAGTCTTGTGTCCAAATATAACATTACTTTAAACATGAGGTCATCTAAACATCTGTCTCCAATATATCACTGGGGATTTAAATCAAAAGTCTGCTAAACATGTACAATCATTTTGAAAATAAATAACAGGACAAATTTCGTCTTGATTATGATTATCATGCATTTTAAAAGGAAACATTTATTCTAATAAGAAAAGTCTGAACTAATTTAAACTTTATTGACATTAAGTTAAAATAGTTTCATACAAGAGTAAGAGATATATTTCATTTATTTGCTGTTTAACAATACTTACATTTTAACTTCTCAATATACAAAAAAATCAATTCCTTTTTCTTTCCCTATATTTTCAAATGCAAAAACTTCAAGGAAAAATTTCAAGACATAACATTTTTCCACTCAGTAACAATTTTCCACTCAGTAACTAAAAGATGAATAATATAATATTCTTTTTGAACTTTCCTTCCTTTAGGACAACTGTAAATCTTCACTAAAATACTTCTATCCATTTAATTGACTCGTGCTTTATGCTTTAAAATAAAAAGAATATAGCTAATTACAAAAGACAGTTAAGGTAGTAAGTTCCCTCTAGATTTATAATCTGCAAAAAGTGGATATATTTTAAATAATGATTAATTAAGCTTAAATTCTACACCTTACTATAGAATTTAATTTGTGTCTAGTAAGTACAAGTATTTAAATTCATTAACAGGATTACTTCAGAAACCAGCTAAATACTTGAGATGAATTAGCATTAAAAATAAACCAAAATGGTTAATCATGAAAGCAGCTTCTGCCAAAACTAAAATGAACTTTAGCAATTGAAAAGCTGGAGAAAAAAATTAAAGCATCACTGAATAATACATTCTTAGAAAAAAGCAGCATTCCCTAATGCTGCAGAAATCATAAAAGAATTCAGCTCCAAGGGATGTTAGTGTCCAGGTTCATTTTGCATTTAGTTGGCTGTCGTAAAATATAACTGTAGAAAGGGTTGGTTATGGTTTTCTGAACCACCTCAATGCATTTTTTCTTCTTGTTTATATTGTGGAGTTGCTAGCTTTGGCCATGGCAATTTCAGACTATGTATTCTGCCTTGGTAGATACAGGCTAAGAACTTTAAAATGTATTCACAGCACTCTTATGTGTAACTCCTTAAATAACACAAGTCATAAACTCCTTCCTAAGCAGCTTGCTATCTAGTTGACTTAAATTGCTGGGCAAGTCTCTTAAGTTGGTTAGGATTCTATTTTTATAACATATAACTGTTGTTATAACAATGCAGAGTGTACAATTACAAAACATTATAGTTGAAAAAGATCTTACCTCATAAATTCTGATGGTTAAAAAAAAAAAAGAACTATATCTTACTCATCTTGGATGTCCATTGCCCAGAACTGCATCTGACATATCTGCAGTTTGATAATGCTTGGTAAATGCATCAATGAGTTAATGAAAGAAACATCTGACTAAAAACCAAGAATTTTTGCCCTGGTTCTGTTGAACCACCTACTAATAAACTGTCTTAATTTTCCCAACTATAAAACAAAGCTGATTATTAATCTGCACCCTCACTGAGATATTGAGAGAACTGAATGAGAGCATATATCCAAAAATAACTGTAAAACTAGCAGTAGCAAACAAGTGTGATCACTGTGATGATTGCCAACAATATATCTAGGTCAAAATTGTATATGCAGAGAAACACATACTGAATATTAGATGAAATATTTATTTAAAAGACATTCTTTTGAAGGTTAAAATTGAAATAACATGCTTACCAAATAACATGACATGTTGAAAAGGATTGAGAAATTCTATTTTGAAAATACAGTTAAAGAACTGGAGGCTAAGAAATTCCTTTGGGAAAGTTAATTCTGGCAGTGCTATTGTTTATTTTTTTTAACTTTATAAAATCTTAGGAACTTAATAATTAATGTCTTTTGGATTACCAGGAAGAAATTCAAGCTTTCTTAAATAATTAATACAATTAAGTTTATCCCCGATTTTAGCCTTCCTATTCCAAAAGTTCCAAAAGTTGAATATGTAATAGCTAGCTAAAGATGCTTATTCAGCATAAACATGTAAAGGCATGTTTTTTGTGTTTTGCCAGTGTTTTTCCCCAAAATTTAAACAAATATAGATATGATCTAAGTGGGAAGTATTTGAATTTATAATGGTTTCTGTGTTAAAATATTACAGAATTGTCTTTATGATTATTTCTTTTAATCAACTCATTTCTAAAAAACCACTAAAACATAAAAATAATTTTGCTTTAGTACAGTTTTCATTTGTATAACTTGTATCTCACACATCCAAAATGTAGGTTCCCATCTATGTCATAATTTTCCGTTTTTTTCCCTAGCAGATTTACTCTGCTATGATATGGTAGCAAGTTGCCCCTTAAAAAATCATGTAAGTTTACTTTTCCCTATTCAGTTATTCAAAATATCTGAAACAAAATATGCAAGGTACTGTGTGTCACATTTTAGATTTTTCTAGATTATATTATCTTTATTTTTCAAAATATCTATTTTAGAAAGTTATTCATGCATTTTTGTCTTAAGTACTTTGATATGATACAGGCTGCATCCTCAAAAACAGTATTTTTTAACCTTTGCTGCACATTGGAATCAGCTGTAGCAGTGTAAAAAATGCTGAGTCCTAGGTCCAACCTCCAAAGGTTCTGATTTAATCATTCTAGGGTGTGGTGATGGCATCAGTTACCCAGGTGATTCTAAAATGTAGTCAAGGCTGAGAACCACTGCTCTGGGAGCTCACAGTCTTGAAGGGGAGATTAATATAGTAACAGCCACAACAAACCAATTTATGCTATACTTACTTGTGCCGAGCAGCAGGCTAAGTACTTTATGTGCTTTACCTCATTTAACTCACAACAACCTTATTTATAGAGAAAGATTCTATTACTATTCTTATTTTATGACTAAGGACATGAGAATTAGAAAGATTAGGAAACTTGTCCAAGGTCTCACGGGTGCTAATTGGCTGAAACATAACTCAAACATCACTGTCCAACTACAGAGTGGTAACTCTTCATCACTGACTATCATCATAGAATCTATGTCATAAACAGATTTTTTAAAGGCGCAAGTCATAATGCTTGGTAATAGAGGAAGTGAAAGAAGAATTACCTTCAGGAACATACAACCCTTAAAAAGCCAGAGATTGGAAATGTACACTTTTCTCCTTAACCTGATTGTTAGAATGAATTGTAAATTTTCTCAAAATAGTAATATCTGAAGCAAAGAATACTCCCAGGCAATGTCCCAGTCTAGCTGCATACCTCTCAGTTGTCATGGACACAGGAAGGAACAATGAAATCATTATCTGACTATTATTTTTTTCGTTGCTACTCAGCATATAAGTCTGTCTGTAAACTGCATCTCTGTTCCCTATGGATCAGGGGAGATGTCCCTCCTGGTAGTGACAGAACAATCACAAACAAAACAATCTTTCTCAGGGGAAAGCCATCTTTATCTGTCAGTATTAGTCAGTTGAGAAACAGAGCTGCAGGCAGCTGAAAAAACAGTTTGACTGTTTTAAGTTTACAGGTGGCCTTATAATGGAAAGTTTTACACACTGAGATTCCTTTTCAAGTTAAAAAAGTTTGGACAAAAAGGGACAAAATTTGGCAGGATTTTCATGCAATGTTTCTAACCAGCTTACGAAAGCAAAGTATCAAATTTTAGTGAAGCTTGGTGAACTAAGCACCCGCCTTCTGGCAAACAGGCTCGACTAACTGTTACCACCCTTTCTAAACTGCACATTCTTTACGGTTAAAATCAGAATAGCCACATGTACCTGTATGACAGGGCCTGACATACACACAACACTCAAGAAATGTTTTCTGAATGAATTCAAGGACATTGGGGAGAGCTAATTTAAAAAACTACTTTCGAAAAGCAGATTGTAGACATGGTAACATAATAATAATGTCAATGTGTAAATAATAGGACAGCTGCTTAAAGACCAGGTAGAAAGCATTTTAATGTGTCTGTTTATTTGCTTGGGTGGTGGTGGTGGTAGTGTTTGTTGGGGAGGAACCAAGATGAAATGGAGAGAAGGCATTTGACTTATAATTCCATAATCATTAGCAGAATGAATCAGATATCTGGGGTTCTGTGAAAGATACCTATTGTGCTTTCTCCAACATTTGGGGCAAAGGAGTAAATAGAGCCCGTTTATTTTGTAAGTGGGTCAAAATATCCTTCTCCTGATTTTCCTACCATACCTTAAACTTTGTCTTTAGGAAAGGCCCAATCTGGAACACATCAAAAGGGATTAAATTGTTGGAAATTTAACACGTTATTCCCATGGAACAAAGTACAATTAATTAAATTTATCAATTTGGCTATTGTTTTCCTAGAATAGAATCAGGGTTTTAAAAAGGCAAATTAGGCAGCTATTGACAAGAGTCAGAAAAGCATGGAGTGCCTTGGTAGGAAGCTTAGAACAGGCCCTTACTGGGAACATTGAACATTGTGGATGAGGGATTAGAAAAAATATATAGAAACTAATGATAAAAGGAGAGCCAGCTAATTGCAACCTTGAGTAATAATGTTACCTTCAAATCCTGGAAAAAAGACTGACAGACCCTAGTTAATCTATAAATCAGTAGTTGTCAGTCAGGTGGCTCTTTATCATTGGGGTGGGATATGGAAATAATTTACATTAAACATAAGCACTTTATTTATTTATCTTGATTATTATAATAGTGACTGATAAAATTTTCTCCAAATAATACTATGTAATTTAATACCTCTAAATTTATTATGAATGATAAATAGAATATCTATAAACATATAAATTCCCTCATTTTTAAAAAAGTAAGTCTTAGGGGAGGAAAGTAACCCAAAGTATTTGATGGAGTGACTACTAGGATATGAGTTCAGAACCACTCCTGTGGTGATTTCAATAGTGAACATTACCTTACAAAGAGAATAGAGGTAGGAAGGGGAGGTGGTGTTCTGTGGGGATTCTAATGCTCTGCTGCCTGACATCAGATCCCAACTCTGATACTCACTAGCTGTGTTACCTTGGGCAGGCAGCTTAAAGTCTAGTGACTACTAGTGACTAGTGACTAGTGACTATTAGGATATGAGTTCAGAACTACCCACTTTGGAATATTGAAAAGGAAGCCTCCAGAAGAAACTGAATGACTCTAATTTGGAACTATAAAGACAACATCATCTGGTGAAAAAGATTATGTTAATGATATCTAGGTTTTGTAACAAAATAGAGAAATAAGATTAACTTTATAGACAGTAAACAGAAATACAGTTTACGCTATAAATTAAGAAGAGAATCATAGTTAGTGTATATACATGTAATCATATACTGTGTCACTCATCTGTGAAGATCTAAAAAATATTTGGAAGACACTTAAATACTTGTACATGTTCCCTCTCCATTAATAATAACTAACATTTACAGAACATTCACTAAGTGGTAGGCACAATTCTAAGCACTTTACATTTATCAATTCATCTGATCCTTCCAACAACCTTATGAAGTAGATGGCATCATATCTTTATTTTATGGGTGGAGCACAAAGACTTTAAGCTGCCTGCCCAAGGTAACACAGCTAGTGAGTATCAGAGTTGGGATCTGATGTCAGGCAGCAAAGCATCAGAATCCCCACAGAACACCACCTCCCCTTCCTACCTCTATTCTCTTTGTAAGGTAATGTTCACTATTAAAGCATGGATGTCTCTTGATGGAGTACCTTATTTTCTTCTTGGTTGATTTCAGTAGTACTTATTTCCTTGCTTATCAATAACCTCATAGTGGACTCAAAAGTTTGTCAACTATGTAACTATTTTTGGAAAACTATGTAATTCCAAAACAAGATCAGGGAAAAAAGACAAGGTAGATCAATGCTTTCATATGTATACGTTCCACATACACATATATCCCCCATACACACAAATGAACTAAATAACTCTTTGGAATGCCACAGCAGGAATTTAATAGACCAGAACAGAAAATTAAGATTGAGTTGCTATGGCCACACCACATTGAATAAGTCCTCTGTCATGTGACTGCCACACATGTGGGATTGACTTGGGTATCCCTGAAGCAGAAGGTGATAAGTAGAAAGGCCATTTAGAGAAAAATACAACTAACACAGTGGCCTTTGAGCTTGAGAATACAAATCTACCTCCAAACAGTAAGAAATTCAATAATCAGATACTCTATTCTTCTTATAACCATTCCTGGGAAGCCAGGTATTGGGAAGAAACATGCACAGACAAGATCCAGGAAGTCCAGAAAGAAAACTATCTAGGTTTGCAGAATCAATGGGACTTAGAGTACCTAGAACTAGATATGATTGTGCCACTGCACTTCCCTGGGTGACAGAGCAAAACGTCATCTCTAAAAAAAAAAAAGTGTGACTCCTCTCATGTTATTCAAATGTAAGAATACATAGATTTATATAAACTTCCAAAAAAAATGGCAAAAAATGCAGGCATTTTTCCAATCTAGAAATAGTTAATTTGCTAACAACCCATACATATTAATGATCACTGCAGCCCCCATTTTCTCCAAACTTGGTGCCTTCTTTTATTCCCATCTCTTTGGTTTGCACTTCCCCTTTGCTCCTTCTCTATTGTCTGACCATTCACCATACATCCCTCCATCCATTTATCCATTGCACAAATATGTAACAGGAACTATTGGAGTGAGAACCTCTAGAACCCATTCATTTTTGTCCCTTAGTACCAGGGCCTCTTACAGGTTGCAAGACACTTAACTCTTCTATTTTTTTTCTGAGACTCTCAATATATTAAAAAGTAAAAAAATGCGAACATACATGGTTATTAAAATGTAGTTTATTTTAAATGCCTACATGTCACATAGTAATTATTTTAACCTACACAATTGCAATGGCAAAGACAATGGCTAGTCATATTTGAAAGAAATCTCAAAAATTTAAATTTATGAAGCCCTCTGTGAATATGAGGCCCCATTCAAAAGGGCTTCCTGGTCCTGCCTAGAACACTTTCCCTCTTGGCTGCTGGCACCTCCATATCTCCTTGCCAAGGAGAAGCCACTCCACATCTGAGTATCTCCCCCATTTCCTACCACTTACAGCTCTTAACAGCTCCACGGAAGCTAGCCTCAGAAGGATAGAGGACTCTATATTTTGCCTTAGGATCCTAAATGCCCCAGAGATCATTGCTTCTATCAGTGGTATTTCATACTCATTACAGGAACTTTTGTTTTTTAAAAAAGGAATAATAGTAAGATTTTTGTGGCTTGCCCATAAATTACATAACATTATTCTAGGGAGAAATGCACTCTAATGTCAAACAACTCACCTAAAACTACAAATTTCTGAAACATGACCTACACGTTTAGGGCATTACATGAGACTATACTTTTTCTCACACATGGTACCTATATTTCTTATTTTTTTCTTATGTAGTTTTCTCATATGTCTTTCCTGCACATGGTAACTGTCTTTTTTTTTTCATTCAACTTGCCCATAAAAGTGGTTTTACAAAATTGTGTCATCCATTTCTAACTTATATAAATAATGGAAAGTAGACTTTCTTTTTGAGTTTACAAAATAAAATATTTCTGTGTATAGCTGCACACAAGCAGCAACTGTGCATTTTATATTGATTATGTCAGATTTCTATTATAGAGAGCAAATCATACTATTTAGCATAGGATCATCTCTATTTAGATACACCTTTAGATACACCTCAGAGGTCAAAACACAAAAGTTATATTTTCAGTGCCGCTGTGAGAAACTATGACTCCTACAAGGAACATCCCTTCTACTATCAGCAAAATAAAATGCTATGAAAGAGTTCAAAGTATTTGCTTCTACATCACAAGGTATGTTTTTTAACCTTTGCCATATTTATTCCTGGTTAGGGAGGGGTACGTAAGAAAAATAGGTCTCAGTGGAATTTCACTACTTTGTGGCTAATGCTATTTGAATAAAAATATATTTATTGAGTGGCTACTATATTCTAACCACTCTACTAGGCCTGGAGATACAAAATAAACAAGACCTGGCCTCTGCCTAAAAGGGGCTCACTCAGCAAAACTTAGAAAACAAGAAATAGATCCAATGTAATCTTTTAAATTTATCACAAAAAATCAAGGAAAACTGAAATAATTGTGATAAGCATCTTTGCAGAGTGAAACATAATACTACATATTATGTAAGCATACCAATGTAAACATTATAAGTGCATATAATACTAGATTATGGCCATTTAACTACTGAATGAACAGATGATCCATTTTTTTTACTATGGAAGATATAAATCACACAAGAATAACATAGACATCATTCTCACCACTGCTTTTTGTTTAACTTAGATACCAGTGTCTCTATTTTTCTCACTTTTTCTTCCCTTCCTTGCTTCTCTGTTGAATTTCTAATCTCCAGCATACATGTGCTCAAAAGAATAGAAAGTATATGCCAATGCAGACCTCTATGAACTAATGAAGGAAACAGAAAAAGGTCTTATCACTTCTTGGGGCTCGATCAGGCAAACACAATGAAACTATATTGTTCTGTTAAACAAAGTTTCTGATATGCCTTAGGATTTTGATATCATTACATTCCTATTTCAATGTTAAAGAATATAAAACAAATGTTTTCTTAGGGCAACTAAAACTGTTCAATCAAAAAAATCACCAAAGAGTCTTTAATACTTTGTATTATTTATTACAGTACTTTCCATATTCATTCTCTTTATATAATAATTGTCCTAAAATTCCTTTGCTGTATGCATTTCTCATTAAGAGAGAAAAAGTAATCTGTTTAATTTAGTAATCTGTTTAATCATTTAACAACAAAAAAAAAAGTTTTTAAAGACTTGGGAAAGTTATACTGCCATCTTGTGGTTAAAAGTTTATTTACAGTAGCAAGCACTTGGATTTTACATTCACAAACTAAATTCACAACACAGTATGTATTATCCTGTTTAGAACTTATGTTTAAGAAAAATAATATTATTTGCAACTCTCCCCATTGAGAGAGTTGTGAATATCTTATGTTAAAGGCCACTAGATTAAAACAAGAAATGGTATTTTCAGTAGCTGCTTCAGATACATAAATAAAAACTATGCATTTAGCACTATAGCTCCTGCTCATAGAAGTTTATAATTTACTGTTACTGTAATATACACTCTATCCCTAAGAACTTTCAGAAAAAGTTTTGTTTGATCCAGGACTCTACTTCAAATTCCAACGGAAGAACCACCATAGAGAAAATAAATCTTATAGCAAATAGAAATAGGTTCTTCCATCTCTCTTTCTTACTCATATATAAACCTATTTTCCATACACAGCTGAGAATCATAATTAAATGGAAAAATTAATTCCAAAAGTACAGTCCTTTTTATTTCTCAAGTGTAGAATCCTCTATGATCTATGTAAGGCACCTGTTCCAAATGCTTTGCAATGGTGGAATCTAATTAGAAGTTAACGCACTTCTAGATCTAACTCTATCTGCAGAAAGTTTTTCCTTTTTTAAAAAAACTCAAATCACCAAAATTATAGGAAGACAGCACCACCTATAGGTCTGCACAAGTGCAGAACGTTGATCTCAGATTCAGATATGAATGTCCATTGTGATACACTAGCCAATCAAAGGCACTGCCCTAGAAAGATGCTCCAAAACAACCCTGCTCGTTCTCAAATCTCTCGAGAAGATCTTGCAATTTATCCCAAAGTGTTTTAACCTATTTCTACAATCATTCCCCCAAATAATAATACTAATAATAGCATCCTCAGCAACAAAAACTAAAACCAATGTTTCCCACATTGTATTACTCTGATTTGGTACATTTGCTGACCCATAAATATTGGTAACTTTTCAAGGAATATTAGCACATTGGTATGTCCTCTCTTTCTCTTTCCTTCTCACTCTCACTCTCTCTCTCTCTATTCCTCTCCCTCTCTCCCTCTCCCACTTCTCCCTCCCCCACATTCTGAAATTTTCATTCTGGCCACAATTCCATTTGGGGTTCATCCAATTCTATTGAAACATACATTTGATTCTTCTTTCTCCATAGATAAGGAAGTTATGTCTTTTCTCTACAGCAGTCTATTCTAGTTTTTCCAGACACTGAACTAAATTCACCCTTGCACTTAACCTAAAGCAACCAGACTCATACAAATGAAAAGGCTCAAGGCAAACCTATTTCATGCAACTTAAAAGCTCTCCTTTTTCACAAATGGGCTCTTCCTGTCTATTCTGGGATTGCTCACACTTCAGTGAGACACTCCAGAAACTTACCTGGTTGTATAAGAGTTCCATTATTATTAGTAATACATGAGAGTTGAGGTTTGGCCCATTCCTAATCAATTGCCTGGAGGGACTGGCAGAAAGAGATGCCCCCATTGATACTGACAGAGCCCCCTGCTGAGTAATATGGAGAATTTTATACAGGAACTAGGGCTAGCATTTAAAAGTCCTACAAAAACAAAAAATAGCCTGTTGCACCGAGTCCAGACTCTGTTCCTCAATACTAAAGTTCCCAAGTCAGCCAGCTGTTATATTTAACTCAACCAGATAGAAAAGAAGCCTTATGGAGGCAATACATATATGGGTCTGCTTGCCTGATTTCTCAGTCTGCACTTTAAGAGGCAGGGTGGAATAATGGATGAGAGCTCAAGCTTTGAAAACAAAGAGAACAAAGTTTGAGTCTGTGCTCTGTCACTGGCCTTGAGCAAGTTACTTAATTTCCCTGAGCTTCACTATTCTCATCTTCAAGAAGTTACAAATTAATACAGATGATTTAAGGAAAGTAAGGTGCTTTATACATAGTGAACATTCAATAAATGTTAGCCCTCAAAAAGATAAGCATTTCTTTTATCTTCTCCTATTTATTGACTGTTATAATTAGGTAGGACCCACTCAACCCAAACAAACACCCAACAAAGTTCATTTGTGACTTAAGATGACAAAAAAATGAATTAAGAAACTAAATTCAGAAATAATAAACCAGAGCAAATAGACAACCTACAGAACGGGAGAAAATATGTGTAAACTATACATCTGATAAAGAACTAATATCCAAGTAAATCAGCAAAAAATCCCCACAAACAACCAATTAAAAAGTGAGCAAAAGAAAGGGACAGAAGCTTTTCAAAATAAGATGGACAAATAGCTAATAAACATATGAAAAATGTTCAATGTTACTAATAATCTAGTAAATGCAAATTAAAACCACAATGAGATATCACCTTACCCCACTTACAATGGCTTTTATTAAAAAGTATAAAAACGATAGATGCTAGCATGGATGCAGAGAGAAAATAACACTTATACACTGTTGGGGGGGACTGCAAATTAGTACAACCCCTATGACAAACAGTATGGAAATTCTCAAAGAACTAAAAGTAGGCCTATCATTCAATCCAGCAATCCCACTATTGGGTATCTTCCCAAAAGAAAAGAAGTCATTTTATCAAAAAGACACCTTCACTCGAATGTTTATTGCAGCACAGTTGACAACTGCAAAGATGTGGAAGCAACCAAAGTGCCCATCAATTTATGAGAGGATTAACAAAATGTGGTATATGTTTACCAAGGAGTACTATTTAGCCATAAAAAGGATGGATTAATGCCTTTTGCAACAATTTGGATGGAACTAGGGACCATTATCCTAAGTGAAGTATCTCAAGAATGGAAACACAAATACCACATCTATTTGCTATTAAATTGGAACTAATTGATGGGCACACATGTGCACAGAGGGAAGTAAAAGTCATTGAAAATCAAGAAGGAGGGAGAGGGTAGGAGGGGAGGGACAAAAACCTACCTAAAGCGTACAATGTACACTATCCGGGTGATGGGCACATTTATAGCTGTGACTCAAGCATTACAAAAGCAATCCATGTAACAAAACCATTTGCACTCCCTTAATATTTTGAAATAAAAAAAAATTTAAAAAACTGAACTCAAAATAAGAATAAACATAACTATACAACCAAGAAAAAATGGTATTTGAAGGTATGATATTAGTTTCAAAATATATCTCTAAAACATGTTTGAAATCAATAACTTGACCATCAATTCCGTGTTATTTCTACTGTATACCTTAGAAATGTGAGTCTGCAGAGCACAAAGAAATTAGAGATACAGATCTGGGAGCCACTTGCAAACAGGTAATACTGAAGCCAGAAAGTAGGTGAGCTTGTTCAGAGAGATAACAGAATTTCTGGAGCAGAGAACTTAGAACTATGTGGAACATCAATTTTCAAGGAAAGGGGAAGAGGAGCCAGCAAAGGAGACAGTAAAAGAGTGATCAGATTAAAAGAAGGGGGTGAAAATCAACCGCAAAGACACTTCAAAGAGAAAAAATGGTCAGAGGTGTGAAATTCCACAAAGACTAGATAGAATTAGAAATGAAAAGCAGCAGTTAACAGGTTCAGCAGAAAGTTAGGATGGATATGCCAATCACAGTAAGCTAAAGACTGAGTGAGGAACTTTCCAGAAAGGTTGACTGTGAAAGGAAAGAGGAACACAGGGCCAAAGCTTGAGATATGGGATGGAATTTCAGAAACACAAGAGGTGAAAAATACAATAGAATGTCTGTTGTGGGTTGAACTGTGTTCCTGAAAAAAATGTGTTCAAGTTCTAACCCCAGTACCTGTGAATGTGACTTTATTTGGAAATAGGGTCTTTGCAGGTATCATCAAGATGAGGTCATATTGGATTAAAGTGGGCTCTAATCCAGTGACTGATGTCCTTATAAAAAGAGGAACACATATAGACAAAGAAAGAATGTCAAGTGACAATGGAGGCAGAGATTGGAGTATTGTGTGCAAAAGCCAAGGAATACCAAGGGCTGCTGGCAACTGCTAGAACCTAGTAAAGAGGCAAGGAACAGATTCCCCTTCGCTGCCTCTAGAAGGAGCCAGCCCTGATGACACCTTGACTTTGGACTTCCAGCCTCCAGAACTATGAAAGAACAAATTCCTGTTGTTTAAGCCATCCAGTTTGCAGTACATTGTTCTGGCAACCCTACCAACTAATACAATACAACACTACCAACTAATACAACCCTACCAACTAATTAATTTATTCCTATAGAAATAAATTAAAAAATACAGATCTAATAGAACATTTACAATGTATATAAACCATGATCATATGAAAGTGTGAAATAATTGAAAAAAATTAAATATCTTAATTACTTGGAAAATAACTGTCTGCCAATTTAGATATAATAACAATGTGAGAATGAAAAACAGGAAAAGGAAATTAGTAACAAAAACCAGTTAAAATCTAGTACAATTGTGAAAATCCTATAGAAGTCCATTAACATAGTTTCTTTCATTCATTGTCATTTTAAAGATATCACCTACTTAAATCATAAAAATGTCTGAAAAGGATTTGTGTAACTCTTTTCTGTTTATGGTACTGGAATGAGAAATGAAACATAAATAAAAAGATTATCATAAGCCTCTCACTCATAAGGCAACAGAGATTTTAGACCTAAAGGTATGTTTTTTTACATCATTTACTGAATGATTTCAACAAAGGAATTGTAGAAAGAAAGTATAATATTATTGCAAATGTTGTCTAATGACTAGAACCCCTGAATATGTTTCCTTCGTTAGAGTAGGAGCCTAAGAGTATTATTCTATGGCTTGGGCTTCTGACATTTATTTATTAATATAGTCAACAAACATTTCTGAGCACCTACCGTGCTATACTCTGAAACACCTGGTTCTCAATGCTCTGAGATGTTGTAAATCAAGTCTGGGAGCAAGGGGGAGGTGAAGAAGGGCTGGTTTAACAATATGTTCCTAACACATTATGTAAAAGTTGTTTTATGTCAGTTGAATCAGGTACCCACATATTAAGGGTACTTATACTTTTAAAACATCTTGTAGGGAAGGAGAGTAAAATAAGATATCCTTTGAAATGTGGTTATGCAATTCATATTTTATTTGTTCTTAAATTCCTATTTTAGAGAACTAGATTTTCTTAAAGAGAGACAAGCTACATTTCAATTAAAACACATCCCTTAAAGGTATTTTATAATTAATTTGAGCAATAGAGTTGCTTCCTCCTATGTGGTTGAAATAAGGGGGGATTTTTCCCTCCCTAATTACCCAGATAATGGGTTCCAGCCTCCCTTTGATGTGTCATAAAGGCTCACCTGTTTCACTACAACCTGCTATTTATTATCAAACAATTACATTTTCCCAAATCCTGAATTTCCAAAGGTGCCATTTATCCAAATCACATGTGTGTCCCCTTTGCACCCATTCTAAAAAAGAATTTTCCTTGATCAAAAATTTAACCTTCATTACCCCCTGGTGTATCAGCCCTTTTATTACCTAGTCCAAATTAAAATCCAGAAGACTTCTAGTATACATACTGACTATTAAGGCATTTCTTTTAACTGTATTTTAACTATTATGTTAAAGTAAGAAAAGATAGAAATCTTGTGAAAATGAAGCATAAGATGTACAAGATCAGTTTTAAAAAATGAAGATTTGAAATTATCCTTTATGTTTAATAAAAACATGCTTTATTTATTTATGCTTTACTAACCTTTTTAGGTTAAAAGCCTTGGACTCTCTCCCTATCAGAACAGGGCACAATTTGCATATACTTTCAGACAATTACTCTCCCAGAAGCCTATGCAGGAATCCCAGGTTTCTCTCCCCCCAAAAGTTCTTTCATTTCACTCTCCTTGGACTTTTTGAAGATAATTAGTGAGATTACACTGCACAAAGTACTTGAATTATGTTTAGTGTAAAATTGGAAAACTTGTTTCCAGAATACTTTGGCTAAAACAATTAATTTCAATGAAAACAACGGACTCTAGAGAGATGCACAAAGTTAAAACGCAATAATTGATGAAGATGTGGTGGAGTGCAAGTCCCTACAAGACACCAGGGACTAAGCTGAGGTTGGAGAGGAGGGACCAACAGCCTAGAAATCTTGGAAAATAAATCAGTGTCTTGCCCAGAACAGTGCTTGTGTACATGGTATATAGAAGGGAATAATGCTATAGGAATCATTCTGAGTTTGCCTTGCTGACTTTGAGGGATATAAGATTCTGAGAGACAGGAAGAGGGTCCTAGAGTTGCCCCTGTAGAAGGGAATTCAGTGTGGACAGGGCCTAGGCATGACCTCAGGAGGAAGCCTGACAGGCCCTGGCAAAAGCAGAGCCTCTCAGGGGCCCAAGGGGACTTTGTCACAGACCGTGGAAGGTTCTGAGGTTGGATGTGAAAACCCTGTGAGGTTGCAGAGAGTGACCATCTGTGTGGGCCTAACAGGCTCCTATATGACATGGAAAATAGGATCAACCCCATTGGCTTTGAAAATACACGAAAGGGCCCAAACTGGTCATTAAGGAGAATGGGAGGGTCTGAGGTGTACTTATGCTCTTCAAAGCTAATATTTTTCCTATACAGATGAAATTATTAGGATTGAGCAAGATACTATTCAGTGGAAAAACTGTAAGGATTGTATTTGTAGATAAAAGAGTTCTTTTAAGGAATGTAAACTAGTAAGAGCTACAGAGATAACGATAGCTAGTAGATGCAATTTGAGCTTTCCAGCTTCTAAAATTGCCAGGCAGTGGAGACAGCATTCTCCCAGTCCCTCTCCTATCCCTCATTTCCTGTAAAAATCGCTGCACGCTTGTTCAACCATGGCATGTTAATTATCCCCTCTGTGCATCAGTGTCTTTCCCTGTAACTGGGGATTATAATCCTGCCTACCTTCTGGAGTTGTGGTGAGGATTAAAAATGTTAATGCATGCAAAGTTTAGAACTGGGTCTGGCATTTAGTATTTACCCAATAAATGTTAGCTAGCTTTATTATTTGCATCATTCACATGTTAATAAGAATGTCAAAGCTGAACGGAGCTGTAGAGGCCATCTGGGAAACATTTATGCAGAAAATCATTTTTAAGCTGGGCCTTGGAAAATGGATAGGATTTCGATTGGTAGAGAAAATAAGGGAGAAGACATTCCAGGCACTGGGAATAAAGATGGAAAGATATAAGCAACATCCAAGAATGGTGAGCAGACCTATTTAGCAGAAACTGGATGGAATGTGTAGGAGAGGGATGGAAAATAAGCCTGAAAGCTAAATTGAGGGCACATAATAAGGAATACAAAATTCATTCTTCTCTCAGCAATGAAAACCAAGACAGATTTCACTTGCAACCCTCTGCAGTTTGGCTTTGGTCTTCCCAATTTACGGAATATTTTCTCTGAAAGGTCTTCTAACACTGTGCTTCTAAAACTTCATATAATATAAACCAATGACTTAGGGCCTTTCTAAAATGCAGATTCTGATATGATCGGTGTGGCATGAGGCCTGAGATTCTACATTTTCAACAAGCCTTCAGGTGCTACCATACTCTTTCTTACTGCTCACCATGGACCACAACTTGAGTACCAAAGGTCCAATACAGCGACCTCTTCTCATGCTCATCTTTATCCCCTTTACAGTGCTAGGCCTTGTTGATATTCCTAAAGCTCTCATCATTGGCTTCTCTCTGACTTAAATCTTATGCTATTACTTGAAGCTAAGAACACAGACTAGAAGCCTGCTCTGTAAAAATCTAGTACATATTGAATCATCTTGAGCACAGCCTTCATCACATAAGACAAAGTTGCCATTGGTAACAAGATCTATATATAATAGCTATAGCTACAATCTCAAGACCAGTCTTTAGATGTGTATTGTCCAAGCAACTGTCAATGCATCAATCTCTTTAGTCTTTTAAATGAAAATATTACAAACCATCTTCTAATAAAAGGCAGGCATATACTGTCATAGAGAACATCTATTGCCCATCTCATGATCCATCTAGTTTTTTCCTCTGAAAAATAATCTTCCCTAAGGTTCCCCAACCTACATGCCCCACCAGTCTACATAGGGATTGGCTACAGCTGATTGCTGCAGAGGTGGGCCCCTGCCAAAGCTGGGTTATTTTGAGTCTTTACCCCAGGATTCTGGACTAGAACTGAAAAAAAAAAAAGCAAGTCAGTCTCTTGTTCTCTGCAAGGAACAGAAGCCAAGAGCATGTATACTTAGAATCTGCTATGGACCACATTCTGCTACATGGACGGGAAGAGCAGAAAACAGCAGTCAACTATAAGAAAGTAGACTGATATGGACACCAGGAGAACACAGGGAAATAGCTACACAGCATGGCATATATCCCCATATATACCCACATAGGCTGGGTAGGCAAGGCTCGACCACAGTCTGGCCTGAGTCTACAGAATGCCCTGTAATTTCTCCAAGTGAAAGTGAAGGTAAGCAGCCTGTGAAGAGCTACTATGAGGCAGTTTCTTTACCCTATCTTGTGGAAGATTGCCACAAGGCTATTTTCCCATCCATCTCTCTAGTTTCAGTAGAGCACAAGACTTTCCACCTTACCCCATGTAGATTACAACTGCAGACTTCAGCATAAGTCTATAAAACTGCTTGGCTGTGGTTTAGAGGTAGGTCCTCAAAAGCAGAGTGACCCACCACTCATAACACCTATCCTCTGGCCTTTAGTTCAATGTTGTCTGTGGTACTAGTACACAGGGAACTGGTACCATGATGACTTGCTTTTGCTGTCTGTGTAAGTAATAAACTCTCTGAATCTCTTTGGCATGTTTACTCCTTACCAGGCAAATTCGTGAAACTATGGCAAGCTATCCTAACAGCTGTAGTAGTAATACTTGTGGCCCTATTATTCTCACCTCCCTGCTGCCTTGGGAATGCTTGACCACTTGAGAAAGAGAAGAGATGAAAACAAAAACAAAAGCAAAAACAAAAACTAAAGTCAATTGACATATTTACTCAACTTCCAAACAATAAAGATTGAAACATTTTAGTTCAAAAAAAAAAAGAGAGAGAGATGGCAGTTCACTTCCTGAGTTCCCCTCAGTGCTTCAGCCCCTGATTTCAGTTTGTTCCAGGAATGCAGCCCAGACCTTGAATTCCATCAGATACCCTGCTATCTTTCCAATAAACCTCCCAGTTTCTTTTTTATTTTCCCTAAGAAAGCCAGAATGTATTTTTGACCTTTATAACCAAAAGGTCATATAACACACAACACACACACACATGTTATAGTCAATGTCAGTATCAGTAATTAGAACTGAGTGCCAGAGAACCAAATGCATTTTCTGTTTTTATTAAAATTCTACCTTTCTGGTATATTGATTGCTTTCTGGCCCTTGACCTAGTTTATGTAATAGTGTTAGTCTACATTTATTACAATGCAATAAACAAAGTTTTATGAAAATGCTTTTAGTCAAGTAAAAGAAAACATGACTCTATTTTACTATTGTGAAAGTACAAAATATACAAATCAACTATGCAACTACTTTTATCTTATAAATGTCCTAATTTTCATTCATATTAGTTACAATTGTAAGAATTATGATGGAATCACCTATTATGTTTGTGATAAATACTTATATAACAAAACAGTGTTAGCAGAATTACAGTCTGATCCACTTTTAACATTCTTTGAGGTTAGCAGTGCCTAATAGATAGCATGATTATCTAAATCAATATATAGATACCTTATGAGTCATTAGTCATAGCTTAGGATATTGATCAATTAGCTTCCCTTTCCCTTTGAGTTTTCTTTGATCACAAGGCAGGTGATCAGCTGGCAGAGCCTTGGACATTTTGAAATTTAACCTAATAGTGAATAAATTGGTGCCAATTCATCATCACTACTGGGAAACAAGTAAAAAAGTAAGCAGTGGGGCCACTGTCATCATAATAATGAATGGACATTACACAATTACCTATAAGAAAAAAATACCTCTATTGTTATATTAATAGAATGACATCTTTAGGAAAGTGTGCAGATTATAAAAGACACATCTGGTGGCTTTGGTACCCCTGAGATGCAAGCAGTTCATGACATAATGATAACTAAACATAATTTTCAGTAGTCCCTTATAAAAAGTCCAAATTTGTTTGAAAATAAGGAAAATTTTACCTAGTCAAAGTTAACCATTAAACATCTTCTAGTCCTTGTCTTAATATGATTTATTAGTTACCATAAGATAATTTATTAAAAGAATAGCTGCATTTATAAAATGTTTTATGGTGATGAGCCAGTTATGATAATTACTTTACATATTTATAATAAAAATGCATCACAGTATGTAAGATTAAATTTTCAACCAACTCATAACATATTTTAAATATCTTTAAATTACGTGTACATGACGTTATCTTACGGTTACTAACTTTCTCCCGCCACATTTAACGGTAATTATTTCCAAGACTAGTTATAATAGCTTTTTTTCTAAAGGTTTTTTTCCCACAGCATAACTCTCCATAAATTGTGGGCCCATTATATCAAAGGTGTTTATATGTGTTAACATATGCATTTGATTTTAATGTGCCTACATAAGGCACAAATGTCCCCGAGCAAGCAGAGTGTACAACGAGAAGCCCTGAGTCCTGAGGTAAGTACCTTGATGAGGGAGGCAGGATTTATGTAAGATCTGAGCTAACTTGTAAGTCTACAACTGACAGCAAAACTAAGACGAAACTAGAACATTTTCAAGTAAAATAGCCAGCAAGGCAAAAAGGACTCCTTAAAGTTGCGGGCCTTGGGGCTGCCACCCTGGCTTTCTAGGCTAGGAACAGAGAAGGCCGGACGGAACCCGAGAGCGGCCCGCGCGGGCGCCGCGGCTACTTTACCTGAGGCACCCGGCCTCCGCCGCCCGCTCCCCGCCTCCTTCGCTCTCGCGCTTCACCGGCTCAAGCGTTGCGCCGGGAGCGCGGAATTTTGAGGAAGAGGGCAGAATTTCGGTTGGGACACTTGTCCGGGAAATGTTGTCGGGACTCGCCGTAGGGAAAGCGACTAGCCTCGGGCGGGGCGGGGCGGGGCGGGGCGGCCTTACCAGCGGAACCACCGGCCACGATCTGCCGAGAAGCCTCGCGCGCTAAGCCGACTTCGGGCTTGGCCGACATCTTCGAGAGCTGTGTGGGCGAGGTCGCAGCTGGAACGCTGGTCTGCACAGCCTCTCCTGATACAGAGAGCAGGGGCTGGGGTTGTTCCTCGGGCCCAGTGGCCTCTTGTGGGGCGGCAGTGCAACAACTGCTGGAAGGCAGAGGTCCAGGGCGCAAATTTGCCCCCGATCTCCGGCTGGTCGGAACCTGTCCGCTGCGGTCCTTCTGGGCCGCCCTTTGCTCACAGGTCACTGGTGAGAAAACTCGCTGATGGAGGTGGGTTAGCCCACTGCTGCGGGTCAGGCTTGGTCTCCTAGATTGACGCTCAAAAGCTTCCCTATCAGGAGCCTCCCGCAGTTTGTCAAGCTGGACGCGCTGTCTCTGATAACGCACGTGAGGTGAACCGGGCTTGGAGTTCCAAGTGCAAGGCTGGGGCGACCCTTGTTTCTTTTGGCAAGCCCAGAGTACAGAGCATTTCGAAAAGAGGGACTGGTAAAAGATTTTCTCGGAGTTAGTTGTCCTGAAAGTGTGGACTGTAGCAACTAAGTCAAGTCAAAGCAAATCCAATTTACAATTATCTTAATAATTGAGCTAATGTACTACTTTACCAAAAATGGTTTTGATTTAAGAGAATATATCTCATACCTCAACAACTTGAGTTTTGCCTACTGAAAGACCCAAAAAGAAAAAGAAAAAAAAAAAGAAAAGAAAAAGCCTGGTTACAATAAGTCTCCTACATCCAGGTTAATGGTTCTCAAAGTTTGGTTTTAGTACCCAGCGTTATTAGCATAATTTGTGAATTTGTTACTCTCTGGGGATAGGGCCCAGAAACTTGTGTTTTAACAATTTTAAAAAGTTCTTTGGTGATTGTTATGAATGTTAAAATTGTGAATCACTGACCTAAATCATGAAGGAACTTACAGTCTATTCTCTCTCTAAAACGTTTCATTATTCATACTTACCCCTTACCATAGTTAGCAAAACGAAAATACAAATTTCTACTATTTTTAAACCACAAGTTGCAAATGCTATGTAGAAGAGATACAAGATTGTGAACTTTTAGAAAAATATCTGCCACACCTCTAACAGGCAGGAGATGATAAGAGTAAACGGGAGAATTGAGAGACTTTGGAACCTCTCTTGTCATATTTCAAATGCTAAACATGTTTAGTTTGAGCCATATAAAATTGCCATTTTTGAAGGTCAAAACCATTGAATAGCAGCAATTTAGTATAGTTCAACTTAATACATATGATTTCCAATCAAATGTACAGAATACATTTTATTAATACAAATTAGTCATTTTTATTTCTTAGGCCAAGCCATTAAAAGTTAGTGATATCTGACTGGCAAAATTATTTAAAGTGTTTGAGGAATTGGAAAAACTTACTGTTTATGTGATCTGATATGCAAAAATAAAGTTTCTCATTTGATTAAATATTTTATTAAAATTGCTAAGTTTGAAAATGTTTACCAAGAATGATTTTCAGAAATTTTTCTAACTGGATAGAATAAAAGCTTTTGAGCAACATTTTTCAGTCTTTTACTAACATTGTATCTTGAGTGCATTAGAGAATCACTTATTCAACAAATATTGAGAACCTATTGTATAATAGGCATAGAAACAGAATTTCAGAATTTCCATTTCATAGGAAATGTTTCTCTCATTTTCCAAAGTGAAAACTGAGTTTTCCAAAATCACACCAAGAGTAATTTAGGCTTCCTTCTTCTGATAGTGAATTGTAGATTCAAATATTAACCCCAGGCTTAACAAACTACATTCTGTCACACAGAAACCTATAATAGTTAAATGCCCCCCAAATTAATTTCATATATTTGTATGTAAGTAGAGAATTTTTTAAGTTTAAAAAATATTGGTCACAATTATTAAACCCCAAGGCACAAACTGAACCAAACTGTACGTTCATTGAGAGCTTACTAAGTATCAGCACTTTCCTAGATACTGACTGTGGGGGCAGTGTTTGAGGCAAGCCCTCGGAGGAGATTAGCTACTTTTCCCCTAGGAGCCAAGTCCCTAAGATAGGGGTTGCCACAGAGGATAAGGAAACTGATAGGAAATAGAGAGAATAAAAGAATACATAGAGACTAAGTATAGTTTTATATAAAAAGATCAGATATAATATAGCGGGGTACTCAGGAGACTGGTGTATCCTTATGAATGCCAGCAATATGTTTAGATTTACATAGGTTTTTATAATCATAGACATCAATTACCAGTTGTCAGGGTAACATTTGCATATCAGGGAATGCAGTTGCTAGGGGATATAGGTAATGGGTTGGGGTCAAAAGTCCTCTCAAAGGGCTTCTAATCTATTTAGGTGAACAAACAACTACAAAGTCTTGGGGGCTAACTTCTAAGTTCTAACAGGCAGTTGTCAATTAACAAAGGTATAATAAAAGAGGTATAGTGAATTTATATTTCTTTGATTAGTTATTGTGGACTTAAAGGTTGACACATTGGAGAGAGCAAGAAACCCATCTATAACAAACAGGTTGTTTATAACCATTGGGGCGCATCTTTGGGCAAAGTGCATTCATTGTCTCCGGCTTCTATCCTGCGGGTCATATTTGTCTTGTCTTTCAAGACATAGAGAAGCTCACAGATTTTGAGATACCGAGAAGCCTTCCTGGAAAACACCCCAACTGGAGATTTGAGACCTCTCCCATGATAGCAGCCTCTAATAAGTGAACCATTGAGTCCATATATTTCTTTAGAGCAAAACCCTGCAAACTCCTGTTTCTGTCTTTAATATAGTAATATAAGGTTATACAATAAAATAATGATCTTATGAGCCACATCTCGCTAATTCCTCAATCATATTTTCCCAACAGCTAACAATATAACTAAAAATCCACTCCCTACTTGTCACATGTATAATCTAATGGAGGAGATCCTACTATCTTGCAGTGTAAGTAAATTTTTGCCTTCCCTAGATTATTCAGGAAATAATACATTTAGGTCAAGATTTTTTTAGACAGGGTCTCACTATATTGTCCTGTTTCCCAGGTTGGCCTCAAGCAATCCTCCCAGCTCAGCCTTCCAAGTAGCTGGGATTACAAGTAAAAGCCACCACACCTGCTAGGTCAAAATTTAAAGACAGCCTTTTGACATCATTATTTCCATGAGTATCTTCACCTCTGAAGATCTCATCTGGAGTAGGAGGGTGCAGGTTTGTGGTCTAAGACCCCAGCCTCTCAAGAGCCCTATGGATTCAGTCAGAAAACTCTCCCAGATAGCCTTTCAAATAACCCTGTTAAAAAATTGCCTCCTCTTTTTTACCTGTCTGGACTAGACTAGGTATCTTTAAGTGAAAAAAAAGCAAGGCCTGATATCACATATAATCCAGCCCAAACCTCTAGAATAGTTGCAGAGATGCTGCCTAGGCATAAGAACATTCTGGAGTTTGGGAGTCAGCAAGAGCCAATTCAGAGCCAACAAGTACCCACTGCGCTAAGAGCTCTGATTATAGAATATATCTCTTATCTGCAGTTAAATTTGCTCATGGCCAATATTGGAATGCTAGAAGGTTTAGCACTGGGGAACAAGGGTAATATTTACTTGACCTACTAGATTCCCTAGATTCAATTCATTACATTGTTCTTTCTGTTATTATTTTGAATAATGATGTAATGGCTTACAGTAAGAGCAAAACTGCTAAAGTATCAAGCTTAAACTTTTAAAATTGATTTATTTAGCTGATCTTTGTTGAGAATTACATAATTAAATTTTTTTCTTTATCTAGAGAATTAAACAGTGGTTACCACAAACAAGGGTAGAGGGAGGAATGGAGATGGGAAGAACAGTCAAAGGAAACAAAACAGCAGACATATAGGATAAACAAGTTTAGAGATGATGAGGACTACAACATGAGGAGTAAAACTAATAAAATTATATCTTGCTTCTTAAGGCAGGTAGGAAAAAAAGAAAAATTGCATTATATTAGGGATTTTTTGTTTAAAAAGTATTTAATAGATTTTAGCAACTCTTATAACAAACACAAAAAGTAACTATGTGAGATGATAAATTAATCTGATTCACTGTAGTAACCATTTTACTATCTGTATGCATCCTATAACTTCATGTTGTAAACCTCACGTATACACAGTAAAAATAAAAATGTACTTTTTAAAGAATAGCACTTTCCCCCAACTTTCTTCATTCTTTATCCTGATTTATTTTTCTTCATTGTATGTTCAGCACCTATAGTCTGTGTTTATTTGTATATTCTTTGTCTTTTCTACCTCTTTAATGTGAAGTCCATGCAAAAATAACTGGCTACTCCCTGGCACATAGAAGGAATATTATTTAGTGATATATATAATATTACATAAATATTATATATATTAATAAATATTAATGTAGTGAACGAATCACAGTTATCCCAGATGAACACCCTCTATTCATTAAGTAATCATTCCAATTTCCCTCTCCTTTATCCCATGGCAACAATTAATATGCTTCCTGTCTCTATGGATTTGCCTATTCTGAATATTTCATATAAAAGGAATCATACAATAATATGTGACCTTTTGTATTTGGCTTTTTGAAGTTAGCATGTTTTCAGTAGTCATCCAAATGGTAGGATGTATCAATATTTTGTTTCTTTTTATGACTGGATAATATTCCATTTATCACAATTTGTTTATCCATTCATCCATTGATGACCACTTGACTAATTTCCACCTTTATGCTACTATGAAGAATGCTGCTATAAACATTTACATACAAGTTTCTATGTGGACATATGTTTTCTTTTCTTCTCTTGGACATAGCAGTGGAATCGCTGGGTCATATAGTAATTCTATGTCTAACTTTTTGAGGAATTACCAACCTTTTTCTAAGCAGCCGTACTATTTTACACTTCTGCTGTCAATGTATGAACATTCCTATTCCACAACCCTCCCAACACTTGTTATTTTCCATTTTTGATTATAGCCAGCCTAGTGAAGTGATATCACATTGTGGTTTTGATTTGCCTTTCCATAATGACCAATGAAGTTGGCATCTTTTCATATACTTGCTGGCCATTTATATTCTTTGCAGAAATATCTGTTCAAACCCATTGTTCATTTTTTAATTGAGTTGCTTGTATTTTGTTGTTGAGTTGTAAGAGTTGTTTTATATTCTTGATATTAGGCCCTTATCAAATATGATTTGCAAGTGTTTTCTCCCATTCTGTAGGTTGTCTTTTCACTTCTTGATAATATCCTTTTCTTTCTTTTCTTTCGTTTTCTTGTCTCTTCTTCTCCTTTTCCTTCTTCTTTCTTCTTCTTCCTCCTCCTCCTCATCTTCCCCTCCTCTTCCTCCTACTCTTCTTCCCCCTCCTTCTTCTTCCTCCTCTTCTTCTTCTTCCTCCACTTCCTCTTCCTCCTCTTCCTCTTCCTCCTCTTCCTCTTTCTCCTCTTCCTCTTATTCTTTCTTCTTCCTCTTCTTTCTTCTTCCCTCCTTCTTCCTCTTCCTTCTTCTCCCTCTTTCTTCCTTTACTTTTCTTCCTTCTTCTTCCTTCCTTCTTCTTCTCTTCTTCCACTTCTTCTCCTTCCTTCTCCCTCCTTTTTCCTCCTCCTCCTCCTTCCTTCTTCCCTTTCTTTTCCCTTCTTCACCTCCTTCTTCCTCTTTCCTTCTCCCTCCTTCTCCCTCTTCCTCCTCCCCCTTCTTCCTCCCTCCTTCTCCTCCTCCAGCAAGATCTCACTGTGCCATCCATGCTGGAGTGCAATGGCTTGATCACAGCTCACTGCAACCTCAAACTCCTGGACTCAAGTGATCCTCCCATCTCAGCTTCCCAGGTAGCTAGGACTACAAGTGCATGCCACCATGCCTGCTAATGTTTTTCTTATTTTTCATTTGCAGAGATGGGGGCTTGCTGTATTGCCCAGACTGGTCTCGAACTCCTGGGCTCAAGTGATCCTCCTGCCTTGGCCTCCCAAAGTGCTGGGATTACAAACATGAGCCACTGCACCAGGCCAATAACACCCTTTGATATGCGAAAGCTTTTAATTTTTATGAAGTCCAGTTTATCTAGTTTTTCTTTTCTGTTGTTATTCATGCTTTTGGTGTCAACCTAAGATTCCATTTCCAAATCTGAAATAATGAAGACCTACCCCTATACTTTTATCTAATAGTTTTCTAGTTATAGCTCTTATATTCAGGTTGTTGATCAAGTGTGAGTTAGTTTTTAATATGGAGTGAAGTAGTGATGCAAATTAATTTTTTTGCAAATGCTTATCTGGGTGTCCTAGTGCCATTTGTTAAAAACGTTATTTTTTCCCAGTTGAATGGTCTTGGCACCCTTGTTGAAAATCAATTGGCCATGGATATTTGGTTTTCTTTCTGGGCTCTCTATTCTATTCCATTGATTTATAAGTCTGACCTTATGGCTGTACCACACTGGTTTGACTAATGTAGCTTTGAGTGAGTGAGTTTTGAAACCAGGAATGAGTCTGGAACTTTTCATTTTATTAATAACTTGAAAGACTGCCTTTAGCATTTCTCATAGGGCAGGTCTATAAGTGGCAGACTCCTTTACTTTTTATTTACCCAGGAATGTCTAAATTTATTCTTTATTTTTGAAGGGTAGATTTGCTGGATATAAAATTTTCTGTTGACAGGGTTTTGTGTTTTTTTTTTTCTACCTTCAGCACTTTAACTATTATCAACCACTGCCTCTGGCTTCCAGGATATCTAATATGAAATCAATTGTTAATCTTATTGAGGATCCTTTGTGTGTGATGATTTGTTTCTTTCTTGCTGCTTTCAAGATTTTCTCTTTCTCTTTTGACAGTTTGATTATAATGCATCTCATTGGATTTATTTCTGAATTTATTTTGCTTAGAGTTTGTCAAGTTTCCTGGATGTGTACATTTATATTAGTTTTCTCAGCCTGTCATAACAGAATACCACATATTGGGTGGCTTAACAACAGAAATTTATTGTCTCACAGTTCTGGAGGCTAGAAGTTTAATATACAGGTACCAGCAGGGTTGGTTTCTAGTGAGGCCTCTCTTCCTGGCTTTCAGAAGGCAACCTTCTCATTGTGTCTTTACTTAGCCTTTTCTCTGTGCATGCATGTACAGAGAGAGTTCTCTCTCTAGAGCTTCTTCCTTCTCTTAGAAGGACATCAGTACTATCAGATTAGAATCCCACCCTTACAACTTCATTAACCTTAATAACAACCTCATTTGACCTTAATAACCTCCTTAAAGGCCCCATCTCAAAATACAATTACATTGGGGTTAGGTATTCAACATATGATTTTAGGGGGACACAGTTCAGTCAATAACAAAGTTCATGCTTTTCATCAAATTTGGGGAGATTTTTGCCATTATATATTGAAATCTTCTTTCTGCCCCTCTTTCTCCTCTCCTCCTATGCTTATGTTGATATGCTTGATAGTATCCCATAGTTCCCTTAAACTCTACTCTGTTCATTTTTCTTCATTCCTTTTTCTTTCTCCTCAGACTGGGTAATTTCAAGCCTACCCTTAAGCTCACTGGATCTTTCTTCTGCCTCATATCTGCTGTTTGAACCCCTCTGGTGAGTTTTCCATTTCAGCTCTTGATATATTTCAGCTCCAAAATTTCTGTTTGATTTCTTTTATATTTCCTATTTCTTTGTTTATATTCCCTATTTTCTCATGCATCATTCTTCTGATTGCCTTTAGTTCTTTGTCCATGTTTCCTTTAGTTCTTTGGCATATTTAAGATAAAGTGACTGTCTATTCCTAGGCTACAGGGATGGTTTCTGTAAATTTCCTTTTTTCCTATGAATGGTCCATACCTTTCTATTTCTTTGTGTACTTTATAATGTTTTGGTTGAAACCGGACATTTTTAACATGTCTAGTAACTCTGGAAATTAGATTCTCACCCTTCTCCAATGATCGCTGTTGTTTCTTGTTGAGGGTTGTAGTCATCCATTTGTTTAATGACTTTTCTAAACTATTTTTGTAAAGACTATATCTCCTGTCATGTGTGGTTACTTAAGTCTCTGTTCCTTTATCTTCATGGTTAGCCAGTGACCTGACAGAGATCCATTTAGTGCCTGAATTCAGTAAGAAAAGAAAAAGAAAATAAAGTGTTCTATCTCTTTAAATTCCTTCAACAGATGCTGCCTGGGAAGCAGCTTCGACCTGATGGAGTTGAGACAGTGGCCAGCGTCTGTGATGGTCCCTCATTGGCACACCAGGCAGAGCAAAACTAACAACCCAAATTTTTGGAGGACAAGGTCCTTATTGTTCACTTTGTCACCAGTCATCCATACCAGGAATGTAGGCCACTGTCCCCAACATCTCTTGCCATGGCATTGGGGTCATGGAAGAGTATCGGTAGCTGCTACGCCAAACACCAAAATTCACCAGCTGATTACATGCTCCCCTGGATGCTGCAAGTATGATACCAGACTCCATAGTTCCAAAATAGTTGATTCTAATAGTTATTTCAGTGAAGGGAACAATTCCTGGAGCTTCCTGTTCCAACATCATGCTGTCACTGAGACCCATACGTTATTTTTCATTTTAAACTTTTTTTTTTTTACTGATTTGCCTCTCTTGCATATTCCAGTGCCAAGCACAATACTGGTGTTATTAAGTGGCAACTACTCAATGACTATGTGGAGATAGAGAAACTAGAAAATACTAACAAGAGAAACATAGCAGCCATTTCACTAGCCTAAGAGATCATTTTAATTTATTCACAAAGTAGGCCAAATGTGAGGCTAGAATGTAGGCTATAGTCAGATGGAAGAGCCTAAGAAGGAATTCAGACACCATCCCTAGATGATAACTGTCAAAGAGTTTTAATCAGGATCAGATTTGTATGCCAAATTTTATATTAAATTAATAATATTTTCAACTTCTTTAAAATATAAAAATGATCATATATTTCTAAGTATAGCATCAGTATAGACAAAATACAGAAGAAGCAAAGACTTTCAAATATACTCTTGATAGTAAGAAAGATTAAGGTTCTTGAAAAGAATCCTTATTCAATAAATGGTGCTGGGAAAACTGGATAGCCACTTGTAGAAGACTGAAACAAGACCCACACCTTTCACCTCTCACAAAAATCAACTCATGCTTGAACCTTAGGTGTGAAACTATTAGAATTCTAGAAGAAAATGTTGGAAATACTCTTCTAGACATTGGCCTAGGCAAAGAATTTATGAAGAAGACCCCAAAGGCAATCACAGCAGCAACAAAAATAAACACACGGGACCTGATCAAATTACAAAGCTTCTGCACAGCCAAAGAAACTGTTACGAGAGCAAACAGACAGCCCACAGAATGGGAGAAAATTTTCGCAAGCTACACATCTGATAAAGGGCTAATAACTAGAATCTATTTAGAACTCAGGAAAATAAGCCAGAAAAAAATCAAACAACCCCATCAAAAAATGGGCAAAAACATGAACAGAAACTTTTCAAAAGAAGACAGAATAATGGCCAACAAACATGAAAAAATGTTCAACATCCGTAATCATCAGGGAAATGCAAATCAAAACCACAATGAGATATCACTTAACTCCAGTGAGAATGGCCTTTATCAAAAAGTCCCCAAACAACAAATGCTGGCTTGGATGCGGAGAGAGAGGAACACTCCTACACTGCTGGTGGGACTGCAAACTAGTTCAACCTCTGTGGAAAGCAATATGGAGATACCTCAAAACTATACAAGTAGATCTACCATTTGATCCAGCAATTCCACTACTGGGCATCTACCCAAAAGATCAAAAGTCACTTTATGAAAAAGACACCTGCACTCAAATGTTTATAGCAGCACAATTCACAATTGCAAAGCTGTGGAAACAACCCAAGTGCCCATCAATTCATAGATTAATAAAATGTGGTATATGTATATCATGGAGTACTACTCAGCTTTAAGAAATAACGGTGATATAGCACCTCTTGTATGTTCCTGGATAGAGCTGGAACCCATTCTATTAAGTGAAGTATCTCAAGAATGGAAAAACAAGCACCACATGTACTCACCAGTAAATTGGTATTAACAGATCAACACCTAAGTGGACATATAGGAATAACATTTATCAGGTGTCGGGCGGGTGGGAGTGGGGAGGAGAGGATGGGTATATACAAACACTACGAGTAAGATGTGCAAAGTTTGGGGGGTGGACATGCTTGAAGCTCTGACTCGAGGGGAGAGGGAGGGAATAGGAAATATATGTAACCTTAACACTTGTACCCCTATAATACGCTAAAATAAAAAAAATTAAGAAAAGATTTTAAAAGGTTCTAGTTCTGGGTTCTAGTTCTGACTTTGCCATTACTAGTCATTATTTAAAAAGTTAGACTCTCAAGCCTTCATTTCTTCCTCTACATATACTTTTTCAGGACCTTATCTTGCTTTACCACTGAGTAGCATTTTACAATTGACTACTCCTTCTTTGATCCAATATTCCCCATTTAAAAAATTTTCTTCCTATGTCTTTGCTCATTCCTCTTTTCCCTTTAAAGGCTCATCCTTCTCCACCTCACCCTTAAATGTTGAAGTTCTAGTCATATGCCCTCTTCTGTAATTACTGTATAGACATTCGCTGGATCATTGACTTGTAAGGCTTTAATTATCTTACATATACTGATACCTTCTACCTCCAATCTTGACCTCTCTACTGAACTCCATACTGTGATACTGTGCCTATGCCTATTTCACTTACTGTATCTCAGTAGTAACTCAATTGAATTTAGATGAGAATTTGTCTTCCAAGATTCTTTGTGTTTTGGGTTGTTTTTTTTAGACAGGGGTTTTGCTCTGTAGCCAGGGCTGCAGTGCAGTGGTATCATCATAGCTCACTACAACCTCAAACACCTGGGCTTGAGGAATCCTCCTACCTCAGCCTCCTGAGTAGCTGGGACCACAGGTACGTACCACCGTGCTCAGCTAATGTTTTCTATTTTTTGTAGAGACAGGGTCTCGCTATGTTGCTCAGGCTTGTCTCCTACTCCTGGCCTCAACCAATCCTCCTGCCTTGGCCTCCCAAAGCTCTGGGATTACAGGCATGAGCCACTGCACCAAGCCAAGATTTTATCTTTGAATCTCACTTCCCTATTTACCTTCAGTCATCACTCTTACTCTTATATTCATCTTGCTCTATACATCTCCTAATGTGTCCCAAAGTCAGAATTCTCTCCTCTCACCCAAATTCTCCTGTTAGTCCTCTGATAATTGTGGTTTACTATCAACAATCTCTTCTATATTTTCAACCTCTTCTCTGAATGGTCTCTTCCCTTTCTTGCCCTAATTAAAACATGTATCTCCCTCAAAGACACTCATTTTCCCTATAATCTTCTCAAGTGAAGGATTTGTCTCTCACATGATACAGTCCATCTGGAGGTGGGGAAGGTGTCTTCTGATTCCCCATTGCCATTTCAAAACCATTTTTATTTCTTAATAAATTTTTAACTTGAGAAAGTAAAATTGTATATATGATAAATGTATAACATGTTTTGAAATACGTATATGGAATCTGGAATGACTAAATCCAGGTAAATAACACATTCATTACATCACATTTATCATTTTTGTGGTGAGAACATTTAAAATATTTTCTCTTAGCAATTTTTAAGAGAATATACTACATTGTTAACTATAGTCACTATGTTGTACAATAAACTTATTCTTCCTGAAAATTTGTGTCCTTTAACCAACATTTCCTCAAACCCTTCCCCCTAGTCTGCTTCTTCTACTTAAAAAACTCCTACCTCCTTTGAAGTTTGTGACTTTAGATCATAACATTACTATCCTTCCTCATCTGTCTATTTGAAATTAATTCTTTATAGATGATCAATGTTGATGACCCACCTAAAACTCTGGTGTCAAGAACTGTGAAAGAGCTGAGATTTCACCCTACTTGTAAGTTAACAAGTTAGTCTGACATAGTTTCATAGATGCTGAACATTAGACTCCTGAATCAGAGACAAAAGACTTTATTACTTATGATCCAGCAGGTGTCATGAATTACTTACTACCCAGCAAGCATCATGAATTACTTATGACCCATTAGGCTTCATGAGCTTCAGATTCTCATCATTTCCACTTGCTTCCCCCAAGTTCCAGAGGAGCAGTGCAAATGCAGGTCCAAGTAGATGCTGCATACACAGTGGGTTTATATCAGAGTTAAGGAGCCTTGAGTTTAAGAAACATCCAATCTTATAGGAGGTCTATCAGCAAACCTGCCCAACCATTGCTCCAGAGGAAGACATTATTATACTAGTGAAGAAACAAATCTTCCCTGTACACCAGAAGAAGATACCATCTTTGTTAAACAAATATCCTTGAAAACATAGTCCAGAACAAAATTTGTCCTGAGACACAATAGATATAAAAGATTCATAAAGAATTATCTCCCAAGATCTGACTATAATCTAGCCTAAGCCAGATTCAATGGCCAGTCTTAAGAGCATGAGTTGCAACACAGTACAGTAGTCTCCCTTTAGTCACAGTTTTGCTTTCCACAGTTTCAGTTACCCAAGGTCAACTGTGGTCCAATAATATTAAATGGAAAATTCCAGAAATAAATAATTCATAAGTTTTAAATTGTATGTTGTTCTGAGTAGCCTGATGAAATCTCGTGCATCCTGCCCTGTCCTAGCCAGGATGTGAATCATCCCTTCGTCCAGTGCTGTTGGTGCAAACATGCTGTATGAACTATCCCACCTGTTAGCCATTGAAAGCTCCTCTTAGATATTCCCCAAGCAACTCAAACACATTTTATTCAAAACTGAACTTACTTATTCACCCATTCCTCTAATATCACCAACTCCTTCTTTCCCTAATTATTTGCTAAATTCTACAAACTCTATTTCATATTTTTTCAAGCCATCCTTTTCCATCTATCCTGCCCTATGTCATACCTTTCATTATTTTTCACCCGGAGTAACTAGTCTTGCAAATTTGACAATTTTTGTTCTGAAATATACTTTTCAAATTGATGAATTATTTACCAAAAGTGAAAATCTGATTTACCTAAATCACTCCTGCTTAACTTTCAACTCCTACGGATTATAGAATCAAGTGCAAGGTACTTAAACAAAATGGAAGACCCTTCATAATCTCTCCAACCTCATTTCCCACCACTTTTTGTCTTAAATTCTATATTGTGATAATATTAAAGTGCTTACAGTTCCTCGTGGTATCTCACTTCCACACTGATCCCTCTAAAAGGAATTCCATTTTCTCTACACTTCCACTCTCACCTCTACTCTTCATTTTGCTAACTCCTTCCTAATTCTGTCTTCCTCATCCCTTCAACTCCCTTTCCCCAAAGCCATTTGTCAGTTTACATGATACGATGGTTAATTTTGTGTGCCAGCGTGGCTGGGCCATTCTGCCCAAGTATTTGGTCAAACATGACTCTGGATGTATCCATGAAGGTTTTTTTGTTTTGTTTTTTATAAAATTAACATTTAAATCAGCAGACTTTGAGTAAAGCACTTTACACTCCGTATCATGGGTTGGTCTCATCCAATCAGTTGAAGGCTTCAACAGAACAAAGAGTGACACCCTCCAACTCCCAACCTTCCCAGCAAGAAGGATTTCTGCCAGTAGAAGAAGGCTTTCAGACTGGAACTGCACTATCGGCATGTCTTGGGGTCCAGCATGATAGCCTTTGGTCAAACTGCAATCCTTTTCTAAAGCTTGCTGACCTCCACCAGAATTTGGACTAACTAAACCTCCACAATTGCATGAGTCAATTCCTTACAATAAATCTCTCTCTCTCTCCCCCCAAATCCTGTTGGTTCTGTTTCTCTGGAAAACCCTAATTAATATACACAATATTTTCATCTATTTGTGTACAAAATTTTTATCCATTATTTTATTTCCAGAATTGATCAGAGAGTGTGTGATAATTGTGGGATATGATATTTATGAACTTGAGCATATTAATGATCTGACATTCTTTTGTTTCCTGTAATGAAAAACAGGTTTATTTTCTTCTCATCTTCATCTGTATTTCTGCAAAAATCCAGCTTATAGGAGGCATGAGGACAACATCTTTAATAATTGCTTGAGAAGAGGAAAGAAAGCTGACTGCTCTCTTTCAATTCATGTAGACAGGCAACTGTTAGAAGGATGGAGAATGAGGGAATGTATATGTGGGTTATGGTGGAGGTAGAGGGGAGTAGTGGAAAACTTTGAAAAGTTTAGGGAAAGATCATTAATAAGTCACTTCAGGTAGGCTGGAGAGATGACTAGGGAGAATTAGACCTAATGTTTGAACTCACTGCATCAAAAAAAGAAGGAAAAAAACAGGTTACTGAAAGGAAAGAAACATGGCGTTTCTTTTTACCCTGGAGACCTTAAGCATTTGGATAATGGGCTTGAAAAAATAAGGGAAAATGTACTGTGAAAAACGTTATAATCACTTTCTCTATAATTACACTACTAAGTATTTGATTTCATTTTCTCAATGTCATAGTCACTATCCTTCCTTATTTTTTATTTCCTAGCCAGGAAAAGCAACATTCCCTCCTTTCTTTTACACATAATTGGATTTAATCCTAAACCTTCACACAAGCCAGTCTTCCTGATCAGAGTGTCTAGTTTGACAAACTATACAATCCCTCTTTTTGTCTCATATATTTTTATGGTAATTTGTGTTCATAAATACCTGATTCAAACAACGAATTAAAGCAAAATATGCATTTCAAAGCTGAATCTCTAACAAACACCTTCAGAGCACTGTCTGTTCATTATAGCATAACCAAAATTTTGTGTATATAATAACCTATTTTCTCTTTTCCTCTATTTTGTTTCTTTTTTCAACCCAGATCAGGATGTACACACATTATTTTGTTCCAATTAATTTACATCCAATCCTTCCATGTCCTTTTTTAGTACCTATTTTACACTCAGTAAAGTATAATTTCCTTTCATTAACTTTAACCACTAACTTGGAAACCTGTCGACACCCATCATATTATGCCTATTCTCTGGGGACATGAAAAAAAATCATTATTGCCCATTACCCAGCACCCAGAAGAGTACCTGGCTGAGTACACAGAATGTGCTCAATAAATCTTTAGCGTCTGTAAGAATCATGAGTAACAGGAGTCAAGATGACATTTATAAAAGAAGCAATTCTGACCTGTGGAACGAGGAAACCACATTTGAATTACTACTACCAGTTATTAGTTATTATCTACCAGTCCTTTCCTGTGTCAGCACGGAGGCAGATGAATGAAGACTTTAATTCTGGAAGGTTCAGAGAATTCACTTATCCAGTGTAAGAATCCTGATTTCTTTCCAACACTAAGTCAAAAAAGTCACCAGCTCCAAGGTTTTTGTCTGAAACGTTCTTTGGCCAGGACCTATGTATCACTTTTGCTCTCTCAGCTGGAGCCCGATCTCTCGCACTTGCCATTCGACTAACGCCTCGGAACACGCCCCTCCCTCCTGTCCCCAGCGCCCTAGTCCCCTTTCTCTCACGCCACACCACACACAGAAACGGAAACCACGATTTCGCCAGGTTCTGTGAAGACTCGACAAAAGTTTGAGGCCACAAGACGGACTTTCCCTCTTCTAACCAGATTCGGTTTCCTCCAGGCACTATTTTGCTCTCTCTCAGGGACGCGCCTGCCGCCTGAGACCGCACAAGCATGGCGCTCTGAGGGGTCAACACCGCGGGCGCGGGCGAACACGGCCTACTTATCCCCTCGCAACTCCTTGGAGGACTTTCCTAATTCTCTCGCTAGCCCAGAGGCCCCGCCTCGCGGGCCTGGCGGCGAGGCACGCGCATGCCCGGTGCGCTCGGTCTCTCCGCAGGGCCCGGCGCGCGGCGCACGCTGGCTCCTTCCCTCTCTCCCGCGCCCCGCCCCGCCCCGCCCCGCCCCGCCCCGGCCGGTCGTTTGGGGGCGCGCGCACCTCGGCGCGTGTGTGAGCCCTGGGCCGGGAGGCTCCCAGCAAGCGGCGATTGGCTGACGCGGTGGCTGCGCATCCGGCCTGAGAAAGTCTGGGCGAGCAAGTCGAGTCGGCTCCCCGGGTGGTGCCGGGCGCTTCTCAGGTAAACGGGTTGGCCGGGAGGTTTGGGCGACCGGAGAATGATTGGAATGAGCGTAGAAAAGCCTTGGAATTTCCGGCCCGGTCTCCTCGGAGGAGTTGGGGCCGTGCGGAAGCTGCACCCGGTGAATGCTGGCCCCGCGCGGCTGGGAGCGATGGGGTTCCCTCGAAGGTCAGCGTTGTGGGGTTCTCTCGTGACAGAGCGCTCTTTCTGGGCACGATTTCGGCATCGTCCGCAGTTTCTTTTACACGAATTCAGCAGCTAAGCATTTATTCAGGGGTGGAGGATTTTGTTATTTTTTTCCCCTTAAGTCTCCGGCAAGTTAGAGGTTTCCAGTCCTGGCTCGCCCTCTGATTGACTCTGCCCTTGAGGATCAACCGCTTTGCACTTCAGTTCTCACACTTCTAAGTGTAGGCAAAGAATGCGGTGCTTCCTAAGGCGCGCTGAGAGACGCTGTAAAAAGACACTGTTACAATTTTTTTCTTTTTTTGGTTCACTATGTCCGTAGGCCCATATTTCTCTAAATAGAAGGTGACACCACACAACGGTATTGAAAGTACTTGTAACCTTCATGGGTGGAGGGATCTGGATAAAGACAAGATAGCCACATTATTAGAAAAACAGCTTTCCAGGAGCACAGGCTTTAGAAAGAGTTCCTTTGAGCATTTTATGCAGGTTGAATCACAGTGGTAGTAGGCAGACATAAGCCAAAACAAAGGGCCAAGCAAAACTAAATTTCTAGGAGGTTTTTTTTCTTCCCCAGATAACTAATATACTATCACAAGTTATTGTCTTTTCAGTTTTTCCTTGGGATCTGGTATGAAACTAACCTAAAATGATTTTGTAATCATTTGTGTATTATGCAATAGTATACCAATAGCATTAATTAAGGCAAAGCTGACTTTTCTATATAAGGTAATAGGAATTAAGACATGCCAATGAGAAGTAATGATGGCAAATTGGAAAAGTGAATGGGAGTTGTACACAATTTTCCTTCAAAGGCATAGAGTTTATAGAAATCTTTTTAGTGTGTTAATATTTAAAGTATAATAGACACATTGAAAAGTATATGAATCATAAGTGCACAGTTTATTAAATTTTCACAAAATATACATACCTACATATCTGGTAACTAGTTCTAGAAAGAACATTATTTGTATTTCAGAAGCCCCGTTTTGTGGCTCCAAAAATAACCATTATCTGAACTTCTAACATTATCAATGAGTTTCATCTATTATTGACTTTATGTACAGTATTTATAACTTCGTGACTCCCTTTTGCTCAATATTGTATTTGTAAGATTTACATGAGTTATGCAGCAGTAGTTTGTTCATTCTCATGCTGTATAAGTACTCCACATAGTTTTTAGCTATTACCAGTAGGGGTGCTATAAGCATTTTTCTTAGTATTTTGATGAATGTATGTATGCATTTCTGTTGTGTACCTTCTAGTGAAATGACTCTTATAGGATATGCAGATGTGTTTTTGTGGTATACACTACTGAAAAGTCTTTCGCATTGATTGTGTCAATTTACACTCCTACTGGTAATATATGAGAATTCTGGTTCCTTTAAATGCTTTCAACATTTCACATTGTCTTTTTCACTTTAGCCTTTCTAGTGGGTATATAATGATATCACATTGGAGTTTTTCCGTATTTCCCTAATGACTAATGATTGCTCTGTAGAATTTCAGTTAACCCAGTACTGTGAGAAGCTAGGACTACCTGTGTTTTAGGTTTTATAGGCTGCAGGCTGTATATGGTCTCTGTAGCATTTCCTTTCTCCCTCCCTCCCTCCCTTCCTCCCTTCCTCTCTGCCTGCCTCCCTTTCTCTCTGCCTGCCTGCCTGCCTTCCTTCCTCTATTTCCTTCTTTCCTCCCTTCCCTCCCTCCCTTCCTTCCTTCCTTCCTTCCTTCCTTCCTTCCTTCCTTCCTTCCTTCCTTCCTTCCTTCCTTCCTTCCTTCCTTTCCTTCCTTTCCTTCCATCTATCTTTTCCTTCCTTCTTTCCTTCCCTCACTTTTTTTCCTTTTCTTTTCTTTTTTTTTGTTAGAGACGGGATCTTGGTCTGTCACTCAGGTTAGAGTATAGTAGTGTAATCATAGCTTACTGCAACCTCAAACACCTGGACTCAGATGATCCTCCCTCCTCAGCCTCCCAAGTGGCTAGGACTACAGGCACGTACCACCATGCTGGGGTAATTTTTTAAAAGAATTTTTGTAGGGACAGGGTCTTACTGTGTTGACCAGGTTGGTCTTGAACTCTTACCCTCAAGTGATCCTCCTGCCTTCCAAAGTGCTGGGATTACAGGTCTGAGTCACTGCCCCTGGCCCCCTCACCCCTTTCCCCTCCCCTCTCCTCCTCTCTCCTTCCTTCTCCTCTCCTCTCTTCACCCCTCCCCATCCCCTCATATAAAAACCATTCTTAGCTCATGGGCTGTTCAAAAACAGTTGTTAAAAAATAATTTAGGCACATTAAAATGTTAAAGAATTTATTTGAGCATTCAGTGGTTTCATGCATTGGGCAGCACCAAACTGCTAAGTGGTTCAGTGCTCCACCAAGGGAGCATGAGGGGACAACTTTTATGAGGTAATTTTGAAAGCATAACAAGGAAAATATTTGATTGGTTTACAGTGGAAAATCTTTAGTTAGAAGTCAGTTGGCAGTTTCTGATTGGTTAAGCTTAAGTTTCATTTTACTGTTTACATTGAGTTGAGTTTTGCTTTGCTTATGTAGGTACTCCAAGGTACTGGAGCCTTAATGGCCTCCCAGTTAGTTATTTTTAACATAGTCCACTGCTGAATTGGGGCTCCAGGTCATAGTTTGCTAACTCTTGCACTATTGATTGGTGAAATGAATAACTGAGATGGGCTATATTGGAGAAGTATAGATCCATAATAGTATTAAGCAGCCTCAAGTCTAATTAGAGACTTGTTTGAGACTTTTTTGAACTGTTTTTATTGCTCCTACTTTCTCCTATCCTTTTAAATCTTAAGAACAAAAGAGAAGTAAGAAGTGAGAAAAGAAAGGAGAGACAGCCCTTTATGATATTGCATAAAAGGCTAGGAAGGGAAAGAATGAATATCCAAATCGTTCTGGACATTTTGAGTAAAAAAGCATTAAAAAATATAATATACTCTTTCCAGTACTTTGAGATGGATATTATCTTTTGAGGTTTTCTATCTTGGGATGGCTTGATTGAAAATTTAACCTACTGATTGAGTATACTCATGACACGGGAGTAATAGTCAATGATTTGGACCAGGAAGCCCAACTATGACACCTGTGCCCAGAATGGAGGTGACTGTCAGGTTCATCTTCTCTTACTCTTGGCCTCCTGCCTTTTACTCAGTACCACCCAAAATATTCCTTGGATACTGTTTCAGCCCACTACACATGTTAACATTTTTAACTAATATTTTCTTATTTTTAAGTAGTTTACAGAAGTGAATTTAGTATATCTTTAGATATGTGCTAATACTAATGAGGGGCTTGAGGGTAATCTTCCTCAGTGTGACCCTTTCTTTGATGTGAATAATTAAGTTTTTTTCAGTCTTACTTGATTGATTTGCAAACAGATTTAAAATAGGCCCCACCTTTTACCACCAATCCATTGCTGTCCTTAAGCTTTTCCTATATAGAATTTCAGGATCCAGTACATTGCATTTATACACAAACACACACACACACACACATTATGACTAATATAAATATTTTCCTGCTTTATATTTCACAAACAAAATTATATACAGATACTCAGCTGGCCTGGGGGTGTGTTTGCAGGGGGCAGCTATAGAGTATTTCTCACTTCTGGAACACAAGTGCAAAGATGCTTGACCAGCTTAGGGGTGTGCTTGCTAGAAGGCAGCCTGCAGGGCTGTTTCTGAGGCCTGGTATGCAGGTGCTTGGCTACTTGGCTGGCCTGGGGAGTGTCTGCCAGGGGTGGCCCATGGGGCTATTTCTCAGGTTTGAAACTCTTGGTTCTCTGACTGGCCTGGGGGCATTCCTACAAGGGGTGGCCTGTGGATTGTTTCTCAGGCTTTTACTGGGGATGCAGGGCCATTGCTGTGGGGTGGGGGGAGGGAAGTATGGGGCTGTTTCTCAGGTCCTGAGTGTTGGTGTGTAGCCACTCTGCTGGCTCAGGGTTTTGTCAGCTGCTCAAAGGCTCAGAGGCCTCTCCTGCTTGGGGGAGGGTGCACAGCATTTAGGCAAGCTCAAGGGCAGTTTCCCTCTAGGTGGGTCTGGCAGACTGTTCCTCTGGCTGGAAGTGTGGTGGGGGTTGGTTTACCTGCTCTGCAGAACCAGAGTCACAGCCAATCCTGGGCCCAGGCTCTGCCCAGCTGGGGTTGTCATTCAGCCACCCATGTGGGCTTGGTGTAATGAAGATGGAACCCCAGTGCTGGAGAAGTGCAGTGGCTATTGGCCCCCAGAGCAGAGTACATTCCAGATGTGACTCTGGTCTAAAGATGGCACTATGCTGCAGCAGCTTGGCTCACAGGAGATGGCCTGGGGGTTGGGCAGGGGTGGGAGGGAGTGGGGAATGCATATCTTGTGCTCCTAATCAAGACAGTGCAGCTGTCTGGATTCGCTGCTTGTCTCTAGACTGGGCTCATGGCTTGCAAGGATTGTGGGATTCTCCTGTTGTAAAGACTGTAGGTTTTTGCAGTGGCAATGAGGGCTGGTGGGGATCTTCTTCTTACCTATTCCCTGAAATGGGAATTCTCTCCTGACTCCAGGCAGATCTGATCTGGGCAGGTGAGATGAGGCTACAGAGTCCAGGTGTCTTCACAGGTGCCTCCTAGACGTCCAATCACCACAGGTGTCTCCACTTCCCTGCTGCACTCTAGTGCTCTCCAGTTGACACTCCAGTTAAATTGTACCTATTTATTTGTTGCTTTGGTCATTTCTTGTGAGAGGGATGAACAGAACATACTCTGAGAACCAAAGACTTTTTATTTTGAAATTTTAGACACTGAAAAGTTGCAAAAATATTCCCAAATTCCTGTATACCCTTCATCCTCCTTCTAGTGCTCACATGATACATAATCATAATACAATGATACAAACCAAAAAATTAATATTGTAATTTAAATATTATAATTTAATTCACTGAATAATTCACTAAATATTGTATAAATTTGAATAAATTGAACAAATTCACTAAATATTACCATTTAGTGAGTAATAATATTTACTAAACTGTAAATTTTATCTGGATATCACTAGTTTTTCCATTAATGTTATGTTTCTGCACTAGGAACCAGTCCAGATCCCACATTGCATTTATTTGTCATATTTTCTGAGTCTTTTCCAATTTGTGACCTCTTTCTATTTTGATATAGCTATGTCAGCCTTCTTTTGGTTAATGTGTATATAGAATTGGATTTGAAAAATCCAGTGGGCCATCTGTGTCTTATAATTGGAGCATTTGGCAGTTAGATCATTTATATTTTTTATTATTCTATTTTTTTTTACTCTTTGTTATTTTGAAAGTTATATATGCACATGGTTTTGGTTTGTTTGCTTTTTAATTTTATTAATATAAAAATGAAGCTGTTATGTTGGTTCATGCCTGTAATCCCAGTACTTTGGGGGCTGAGGTGGGAGGATTGCTTGAGGCTAGGAGTTCAAGACCAGCCTAGCCAACATAGTGAGACCTCCTCCATATCTACAAAAAAATAGAAAAATTAGCCAAATGTGTTGGTACGCACCTGTAGTCCCAGCTACTTGGGAGGTTGAGGTAGGAGATCATTTGTGTCTAGCTATTTGAGGCTGCAGTGAGCTATCTGCACTCCAGCCTCGGCAACAAAGCAAGACCCTGTCTCAAATAAAAAAAGGTTATGCTCTATTATTTTACAGCTTTTCTTTGTTATTTAATAATATCTTATACATCTTTCTATATCAATATATGTTTGCATAATTTTTATAGTATGTATGTACCGTAGTTTGTATAACCAAACCCTAACTGGTAGACATTTGTGCTGTTTCTAATTTTTTAATATTATAAATAGCATTGCAGTTTATATTCTTGTACATATATGTTTGTAACCTTTGCTAGAACATGGATTTCTAGAAATAGAATTGTGGAATCAAACACTTTTAGTTGGTATTGTGGGGCATTCTTATTATGTTTTACTGGTGTAACTTTTTATACAAAATGATAAATGATCATTATAAACTCTTTCAGGCAACATAGAAAAGTAAAGCGATGACAGCAAAACATTATCCCAGAGTCTAACACCTCAGTGAAAACAACCTTTTCTTTTCTTTCTTCCTTTTTTTTTTTGAGACAAAGTCTCACTCTGTTGCCCTGGCTAGAGTGCCGTGGCATCAGCCTAGCTCACAGCAACCTCTTACTCCTGGGCTCAAACATCCTTCTGCCTCAGCCTCCCAAGTAGCTGGGATTACAAGCATGTGCCACCATGCCCGACTAATTTTTTTTCCATATATTTTTAGTTGTCCAGCTAATTTTTTCTATTTTTAGTAGAGATGGGGTCTCACTTTTCCTCAGGCTGGTCTCAAACTCCTGAGCTGAAGGGATCTGCCAGCCTCGGCCTCCCAGGGTGCTAGGATTACAGGCATGAGCCACCACGCCTGGCTGAAAACAACCTTTTCTAAAAACTAGGTTTATGGCATTCTGTTTCTCTTTCTAAGAATGCTCAGTATTTTTTTAAAGCCTACCCACTGACATGTTATGAAATTTGATAACACTAAGAATGAAGAAAATCCAGAAGATTTTTAGAGTGAAAGGAGACAGCCTGCCTAAACAAACAAACAAACAAAAAACACGTCAGCATCAGTCTTTTTGACAGCAGTACTGGTTGCTAGAACATAGTGTTGCAATGATTACAGAGTTTTGAGGAACAAGACTTTTCAATCCCAAAGCCCATGACTAGTCAATAGTCACCTAAGTATAGGGGTAAAATAATAGACTTTTTTAGACATGGCAAGCCTCAGAAATTTCTTGAAGTTATATTCTACCATAATAAAGAAGTGAAAGAAAGATTTGTAATATAGTAAATCTAGCCCAGGAAAACAGTTCAGTGATGTCTTTAGGAGGGACAGCTCTATAGCAGGTCTGGAGAGCAATGGGTCCAGATTAGAAAGAAGCTGCTAAGAAAGAAGGTTTCTAGGAAATAAAGGTGATATCTATCTCTTATTGAGTTAGCACTGGTAGATTGTGTCTTTCAAAGAATTTGTCCTTTTGTCTACGTTATTGAATTTATAGATGTGAAGTTGTAATGTTTCCTTTTTATCTTTTTAATATCTGTGGGATCATTTTGATATCTTTCTCTTTTTGTTGATATTGGTAATTTATGTCTTTATTTTTATCTTGATCAGTCTTGTAAGAAGTTTATCAATTTTCATTGGTCTTTTCAAAGAACCAGCTTTTGTTTTCATTGATTTTCTATGTTGATTTTACATTTTCAATTTCTTTGACTTTTGCTCTTTACCATTTTCTGCTTGCTTTGGGTTTAATTTTCTCTTCTTTTTAAGGCGGAAGCTTACATATTGATGAGAGGCCTTCTTCCTTTTTTAATGTATGCATTTAGTATTACGGGTTTCCCTCTAAGCATTGATCTAGCTACATTCCACAAATTTTAATATGTTGTGTTTCCATTTTTATCTAGTTTAAATATTTTGAAATTTTCCTTTCAACTTTCCCTTTTGAACTATAGGTTATTTAGAATTGTTTGGGGATTTTTCAGATATCTTTCTGTTACTGATTTCTAGTTTATTTCTAGTTATTATAGTAAGTTACCATAATTTTTATGATTTCAGTTCTTATAAATGAGTTCAAATCTGTTTGAAGGACAGAATTTGGTCTCTTTTGGCATATGTGCCATGTGTACTTGAATAGATTGTATATTCCATTGTTGGGTGAAGTTTCCTATAATTGTCAGTTAAGTCAAATTAATGTTTAAGAAAACCAGAGCTGGGTAGTAGTTACAGTGGTAAAACAGATTTTATTCAGGAGTTCTTGCAGTAGGGGAAAAGATACCTTAGTGTAGAACTGGGCTTGAGCATGGACAAGTAGGACTTTATAGCTAAGAAGTAGGGTGGATGTTGTGGGATGGAACATTACTAAGAGGAATCATGAAGGTTAGGGAGGATTCTGGTTAAACCGACTTGATAGGAGTCTTGCTGAAGGTAGGCCAGGGTGATCAGGTATGGAGGATGCGGGTTCTCAATAAACTGATTTAGAAAGATTCTTGCTAAAACTAGATGATACAAAGACAAACACAGAAGCTCAAACGTTGAGGCCTAGTTTAGTAAAGGGTTCAAAGCAGCCTGATTAAAGTTTGGTCAAGGCTTTGTCATTGATGGTATTAAGTCATCTATATCCTTACTGATTTTCTGAGTATTCATTCTAATTACTGAGAGGTGTGGTGAGATGGCCAATTGTAAATATGGATTTGTTGTTCTCCTTTCATCAGTTTTTACCTCAGGTATTTTGATCTGTTGTTAAGTGCTTATGTCTGTTTAGTAAATTGAGCTCTTTAATGTACTTCTTTAGTTTTGGTAATATTCTTTGTTTTACTTTGATATTAATATAGCCACTCCTGCTTTCTTTTGATTAGTATTTGCGTGCTTTTTTCACTGTGCTTTATTAAGTAATATGTATTAAGAAAGCGCAATCTGTGGGATATTTTCATTTTGCTTGCATTCTGTTATTTATTTTAAATAACATTTTTATTTTAGGAAATATTATCTTACTAAGTATGATCTAAGATCCCATAATTTTATGTTAAGGTCTGAGGATATGAGAATTCATCACATAATTAGAAAAAAATTTGCTTTCTTGGATGGAATTTGAATGGTGATTTCTTGGTGATACTATGTGCACTTCAGTGCAGAAATGCTGTTTTGCATTGTCTCCACCATATACATATAACCTAAATAAAATTTAAACATCTAAATTCCTTTTTTTAAGGAACTATTTTGTGAAGTATGGCAGATCACTTATTTAAGCAGCATGCCTTTAAACTAATTAGTACTGTGATACTTTTATTATCTTTTAAATTTAATATAAATTGAAGCTACTTCCTTAATTTATGTCAAACAGCTTATGCCAGCGTGGGAGCTGCAGATATTGTGTGTTATAGCTTATGATATCCCAAAGTAGAACATTTTATTCAGTGGCATGAGCTGGCACAGTGGGCAAGATTATTCTAATTCATTTAGGTAAGTGAACTGCAGCTTAGGAAGTTCATGTACAAAAACGCACTGTTAGAGTTTCTTTACTGATAAGAAACTCTGGGTTTATAATTTTGCTATCTTAATTTCTATTGTCTTTATTTCATACAGGTGATGAATTTTCATCTTGTTTAAGTTAAAATTTATATACATATCTTTAAATGCCTATGTTTTGTCTGTCAATCATTTAGAATTAAAATCTCAGTAAAAATATTTTGTCACATGGTTACTATCTGTTCTAAAAGCTCATATTCTACATGTAAATGTATCTGTCTTAGTCCTTTGTATGTTGCTACAACAAAATATCAGAAGATGGGTAATTTGTAATGAACAGAAGTTGATCTGACTCATGGTTCTGGAGACTGGAAAGTCTAAGAGCATGGCACTGGCATCTGGCAAGGGCCTTCATGCTACATTATCCCATGGCAAAAGGTGAAAGGACAAGAGAATAGGAGGGGGCTGAACAAAGCTACTCTCTGGGTAATGACATTAATCCATTCTTAAGGGTGGAGCCCTCATGGGCTAATCACCTGTTTAACAGTCCCACCTATTAATACCATTATAATGATAATAAACATAAGTTTATTTCTCACTCATACAAAGTTTAGCTTAGAGATCAAAGTTTCTTTTGTCTTGTGATGCCATAATGACAAGGTTCTAGAAATTGTGGTGGGGTGGGGGGAAGAGAGAGCTCAAGTATTTCATAGAACGCCTTTAAGGGCAAATCCTGAAATTGGGTTGTATTACTTCTCCCCACACTGCTTTGGTTGCAACTCAAATGACCCATATGTGAAGATGGCTAGGAAATGCAATTTTCCTGTGCATTGGGAAACATGAACTGATATGGTTATAATGCACACAGTCTTGAGTTTGGAAAAAGAGAGAGAAGAAGAGGAAATGAAGCTTAGATCTCATCTCTTATTATTACCCCAGTAGGATTTTTGCCCTGCCTTGGCATTACCCTGTGGCACTCACAGCTTGGGCTGTTGCTGCTCATTTCATAAATATTGGTGGGGCAGACAAGAACTGTCCTAAGGCAAGATGGGGGATGTAAGAGCCACACATATTTTATTCTTTCAGCATCACCAGCATCTGCCCTTTACCTGAGGAGGCTCTCAGCCTATTTTAAGACAGCTGACATGGATTTCTTGAAGTTTTTAGTTTTTTCCTCAAGTCAATGATTCTTTCTTTTGGAGCTGTTCTAGGTTGGTTTGGGGGAAGAGAATCAGCAACCTATAGTTCATTGTCTTAAGAGGAACTAGAAGACTTCCTAACTTCTGAATAAAGCTTCTTTAGGAAAAAAAATTCAAACCCTGTCTTAACTTAGAAGGAAACAGTTTAAATTCTTGTATTTATAAATAGAGACAGTAAGTAGTTTATTTCTAGGATCTAGGTATGTTGGTAATTTCCATAAACCAATAACTTTGGGTATCTGTCAATGACCCAGAGGATAGCAGAAAACTTTGTGTTAGGTTGTGAAATGTGATTCTTGCTTAGAGAATTTCCTTTTCCCAATTACTGATACTGTCCTTACCCTCTCTCCTCAGGTCAGGTTGAAATAATTTAAAAATCAACTTATCAAAGCAAGTACATCACTTGAAATTTTTTAGTGTGTAATTAGCCTCTCAGGGCACCCAAAAGAAAAAATATTAAAAGCAATTTTGATTTGATAAAATAAGTACCCTTTCCAATAAAGAAAAGTTAAAAGATTGAAAATGTTTTAAGTTTCCAAAATAAGCCAACAATTTCCTAAAACATGTTTATGTTGGGTAAGTCATTTAAACATATATACTCTTCTGCAGGGTATTGTGCAACTTGGGCACTAAAGAAATGAATGAGTGCATTGTTAAATTTATAAGCATTATTAAAATACTAATATATTAAAAACCTATTCATATGAATTAACTTCACAGAATAGTAGTGAACATTATTAGTTAAATCAACAACATAAAGAGAAATGCACTCAAATTATATATTGAGTTTATGTAGAGATGTGGACATAAAACTATTAGGAGGAAAAATCTGTTACCATCACTACTGATTGTATGTATACCCTTTATACTTGTGAATGATTTTAGTGGGATTTTTATTGAGTTACATTTACATGCTTTGTATCATGATTCAAAAATAACTGAGTTTGACTGGAAGCTTGGTTACACCAATGATTAAAATGTTTTTATATTGTTTAAAAAAACATGTAGCAAAAAGACAAATACTACGTGATCTTACTGATATGTGGAATCTAAGATAGTTGAATGCAGAAGTAGAGAGGAGAATGGCACTTACCAGGGGTTGGGGTTAGGGGTGATTGGGGAAATGTTGGTCAAAGGATACAAAATTTGAGTTGGATAGGAAGAATTAAGTTCAAGAGAACTACTGTACAAAATGATGACAGTAGTTAGTGTATTCTTGAAAATTGCTAAGAGAGTTGAAAAGTGTTTTCATCACAAAAAAATAAAAAGTATGTGAGGTAATACATGTGTTAATTAGATTGCTTTAGTCATTACACATGTATATTTCAAAACATGTTATACACAAATATATGCATTTTTATTTGTCAATTAAAATAAAAATGTATTTAAAATAGTTAATTAAAGGAATTTATAATTTAAAATATATAATAGAATTAAAATTTTTCATCATATTTTTAAAATTACAAAATTTTTTTGCTATGTTATTATATGGGAAAGGTCATCAAAGAGTTTAGAGACCCTGCTTGTGCTTTTGTTTATGTCTATCTGTTTGTTATTATGACCATAGAAACTTTGAGGAGAGTTTTACACTGGAATCTGCTTACATGGTATTGCTCTATATCTGTATCTTTGTGTAGTAACTTTTGCATATTTTATCCTCTTCCTTAAAGGAACAGTGTAGATACTAAGTTTTCATTTTAAAAAATCAGCTGCCACTATTCTTTTTCCTATAGTAAAATTTGTTATAATATGTTGAAGAAACCCCAAGTATTCATAAATATCACTTTTACCAAATGTAAAAATTTGCTCAAAAAAGGGCTGGATGTGGTGCCTCAAGCCTGTAATCCCAGTGCTTTGGGAGGCTGAAGCAAGAGTGTGCTTGAGGCCAGGAGTTTGAGGCCAGCCCAGTCAAAATGGCCAGAGACCCCATCTCTACAAAAACTAAAAAATCTCCAAATGTAGTGGTGCACGCCTATCTCAGCTACTCTGGAGGCTGAGGTGGAAGATCGCTTAAACTCAGGATTTTGAGGCTGGAGTGGGCTATGATCATCCCATAGTACTCCAGCCTGGGTGGAGCAAAACCCTGTCTTTTTAAAAAAAAAAAATAAGAAGAAAAGAAATTTTGGTCAGAATTTTGACTAGGAAAAATGTGGGTAATTACATGTTATGATTGAAAAGCTGGCTTTTCTAAAAGTAAGTTTTGTCAGTTTTGCAAAATTAGTAAAAAGGGCCGAAACATAACTTCTGGAGATGTTAGTCTATTTCTCCACTAGATGGTGTTGTATACTAATGATAATGCTCTACTGTATGGCAAGCAAGGGCATGTTACCTGATGAAATAGTAAGGTTAAGCTTAAGTAAATCAATATATTAATACAATTAAATAATTTGCCTATTTGTTGTATAACTGTATGTAGGATATAATATTATCCCTTATGTATAAAAATGTTATTTACCAGTCATCTGTGGGGAATGGAAACAATTGATTTTTTTGGTAGAGCTGATAAGTTCGTATTGGTCTTTCCTTACACTTTTAGTCAGTACTATAATGACCAAAAAATGTAAAATATTTTCAGTATACAGTTGAAGTTATCTTAAATGGCTTCTACTCAACAATTTTCTAGAATAACTGAAGTCTGCATTCCCTTTGGTATAAATATAACTGACCGATGCCTATGCTATGCTTAATACTGAGGTTAGTGGATTGATCTCTTGTAGATACTTCTCCTACCAGTTTAGTTGATTTATATATTTACCACATGTCAGCTGTGTTTGTTTCTAAACTTGTTTATACTGGTCATGTCTTTGATCATAATTATCTAATTAAATTAAATTGAAAAAAGCCAATGGAAATATTATTACAAAAAGCATTCTTCCTCTGAAAACAAAGATGAATGCTTTGGAACACTCATAAATGTCAATTACTAAAAAATAATCACTGTTAATTAGATGTGAGTGAGAAAGCTATGTAAAAAACTTAGAAAGGTTTTGTACTTGCTTATGGGGCAGAGTATAGTTGGAATTCTGCAAGTTCTATACCAAGGGTGCTTTTATTTAACAGTGTGATTATTATTGTACAAGTTTCATGTTTAGATGCTTATCACTGAGAAATAACTCACCAGGAAATTTTATTTGAATGCCAAATGTCCTGGATGAAGGTTATTTTAAAGTTGAAGAATTTACTTTGGTGCTTAGTAGTTTTAAAATTTGTTTCTCTTTTAATATCACTACCTTGCTTTATATGACTGAGACATCTAAAGGGTATTAATAGAATACAAATGAAAGAATCAATAATCTAAGTAAGATATATAAATTTTTCTTGGGGTCCATGGGCACAAAGGTCATCATGCATGCCAGGTGGGAGCAGTGTCCAGGAAGGACCAGGGAGACCATACCATCCTCACCTGGTAGCCTCATCTTTAGCTTTGTCCGACAGAGTAGTTTTCAATGGCTTAGACAGGGGTCCTCAAACTTTTTAAACAGGGGGCCAGTTCACTGTCTCTCAGACCATTGGAGGGCCAGACTTATAGTTTTAAAAAAACTATGAACAAATTCTTATGCACACTGCACATATCTTATTTTGAAGTAAAAATCAAATGGGCAAAAACACCCACATGTGGCCTGCGGGCCGTAGTTTGAGGATGCCTGGCTTAGAACAAGCCCCTAATGATAAGAAGTTGCTGACTCAGCTCTGGCTCTGGGCCTCTCTGTGTGACTTTCACTCAACAAGTGTTGAGTGCTGACCATGCACCAGGCATGATGAGGGCATTGGGCCACAAAGAACCAGGCAGAGATTGGTGGTAGAGCAGACTCTGGACAAACAAACAGGGTTGGTCAGGAAAGTGATGTGGGGGCTTGTTTAAAGATAAGTAGATGAAGAGGTTGTAATAGATCCATCAAAAAATATCACTGATCCCCTATATGTTTTTTATAATCCTTTCCTTTAACCAACTGCCTAAGGGCAGACTTCCTGAAGCCAAGACTCACCATCCCCCGGGTCGTGCCTCAAAGCATGACCCATCCTTAAAAAGCCCATGATCTCTGTTAGAGAGATGGATTTGAGGCAGCTTCTCCTGTTCTGACAAGATGTCTTTTGTATTAAAAAATCCCTTTCTTCTTGGCAGTCCTCATTGTCTCAATAATTGTATTTTGTGCGGTAAGCAATTGCCCCCAAAATCCTCTGTATTCCAGCTATTCATCCACCTCTCCACTAGTCTCTGGAAGCCACCGATCCTTTTACTCTTTCTAATTTTGCCTTTTCCAAAATGTCATATGGTTTTAGCATATAGCCTTGTCAGATTGCCTTTTTTCACTTAGCAATATATATTTCAGGTTCCTCCGTGTCTTTTCATGGCTTGGTGCCGTATTTCTTTTTAGCACTAAATAATATTCCATTATGTGGATGTATCACAATTTGTTTATTTATTCACCTATTGAAGGACATGTTGGTAGCTTCCAAGTTTTAGCAATTATGAATAAAGCTACTATAAACACCTGTGTGCAGCTGTTTGTTTGGATATCAGTTTTCAACTCAATTTGGATAAGTGCAAAGGAGTATGTTTGTGGTTTCTCCAACTTCCTTTTCAGGATTGTTTTAGCAAGCCTGGTTCCTTTCAGCTTTCATTTAAGTTTTAGAATCATTTTGTCTATACAAAATGTCCTGCTTTGATTTTGATTGATGTTGCATTATTGATTACTTTGGGGAAAACTGACATCCTTATTATGATGAGCCTGTCTTCTTGAATATGGTATGCCTCTCCAATTATTTAGATCTTGTTTATTTTATTAGTGTTTTGTTATTTTCAGCATACAGATCCTGTACTAATTTTTTTTAGGTATTATAAATAGTGCTATTTCTTTAACTTCCATATCAAATTGTTCATTGCTTGTGTATAGAGATATGATTGATTTTTGTGTTAGCCCTATATCCTTTGAACTTGTGAAACCCAAATTCTATGAGTTTTTATATTTGTATGTATAGATTGCTTGAGATTTTCTGCATCAATAATCATGTTGTCTAAAAGTATGGACTATATTATTCCTCCCTTTTCAATACAGATACCTTTCTTGTCCTATTGCCTTACTGTGTTTAAGGTTTCCAGTACTCTGATAAATAGCAGAAGTGAGAATGGACATCCTTCCTTTGTTCCCAACCTTGGGAAAATTCCAGTATCTGACCATTAAATGTGATGTTAGCTTTCAAATTTCTATTGATGTCATTTACCACGTTGAGAAAGTTTTTCTTTAGTCTTCAGTTTGCTCTCAGTTTTCATCATTATGGATACTGTATTTTAGTATGTGCTTTTTCTGCTTCTTTTCATTTGGTCATATTTTTTCTTGTTTAGACTGTTACTCTGGTAGATTACACGGATTGATTTTTCACCATTGAACCAGCCTGAAAAGTTTTTATTTCACTATTTTTTAAACATATTTTTTTAAGGTATAAAATTTTAAATTGGCAATTTTTTCTTTCAGTGCTTTAAAGATGTTGCTCCCTTGCATTGTTTTTGGAAGAAATCTGTCATTCTTATCTTTGTTCTTCTGTATGTAATATCGTTTTTTTCCTCTGACTGGTTTTAAGGTTTTATCTAACACTAGTTTTGAATGATTTGATTGTGATGTACCATCATATTTACTTCATATTTTTTGTGCTTGGAGGTTTTTTGAGCTTCCTGGATCTTTGGGCTTATAGTTTACACATGTCTTGGGTGTTGGAAGATAGGCTAAGAGATGTGAGAAGTTTCAGGAGTTTTTCAGGTCTTTGCCTTGAAGGAATCTGTGGACATGCTAGTTCACAGAATAGAAGCTGCTTTCAACAAGGGGGGGCATTGTCAGAGAATGTTTGCAAAGCAACATTTCTTTGCTGCTGGCCATCGCCTTGAGCTTTTTTGCAAAGCAGAAGTTCGGGGCTGGGCGCGGTGGCTCACGCCTGTAATCCTAGCACTCTGGGAGGCTGAGGCGGGTGGACTGCTCAAGGTCTGGAGTTCAAAACCAGCCTAAGCAAGAGGAGACACCGTCTCTACTGCAAATAGAAGGTAATTAATTGGCCAACTAAAAATATATAGAAAAAATAAGCCGGGCATGGTGGCGCATGCCTGTAGTCCCAGCTATTCGGGAGGCTGAGACAGTAGGATTGCTTGAGCCCAGGAGTTTGAGGTTGCTGTGAGCTAGGTTGACGCCACCACACTCATTCTAGCCTGGGCAACAAAGTGAGACTCTGTCTCAAAAAAAAAAAGCAGAAGTTTGGTTTGGGTTGTTGGTGGAGAAGCTGATTAAAATGTCTGCCCAGCAGATAATGTGCAGCTGGAACTATCCTAGACTTCAAGGCTATTCTCGCTTCACTCCTGACTACATGTCTCTGTGTTTAGAAGAATTAGATTAGAGTAGTACACAGACTCAGTGTTCTCATTTTATACATTTTATCTTTAATTTGTATGCTCAGCTAGGTCTGTTTCTAACTTAGGGCTTAATATGCTTATCTTAGAAGAATTGTGCAACATTCTATTCTTGTAGACAGAATTTGGTAAGGTTCTCCTGGAAACCTCAAAAAATGAACTGTACACGTAATTCTCTAACAAAAGACAACTATTTGCTGTACCAATAAATACTAATGTGGGACTTCACTCGGGGTCTCAGCCTATAGGAATGCTGATGACCCCCTGACTCCTCCATCTTTTAAACTGCACTTTGTCTCCATCTCAATCATTTCTCTGTCTATTATATATCATTCTTTATTTCCTATTATTTCCAAATTCCTTGTGACGATCCTGCCTTGGGACCTGTTTGTGTTGGGAGAGTAGCTGACTTCCAGCACTTGGGTACTGTTTCTTTGAATGTATATGTTTTTTCTGTTCTATTTCTGTAAAGGTTGTAATTCTTGTTGATTTTCCCTATAAGGCAGTTAACTTTTTTGGACACAAAATTACAAAACTCTGATTTTCCAGTATTGCTATACTCAGCTGCTATTTGAACTTCATTCTTAATCTTTCACATACTTTTTTTTTTTTTTTTTTGCCTCATTCCCTGGTGTGCCCCTATAGTTTGATGGTTAGCCAAGGATTTGGGTAACATTTATAATAAGATTTGGGGGCTTACAGTTTTTGTGTTTGTCCTAGTTCATTTTGTGCTGCTGCAACAGAATACCTGAGACTGGGTATAATGAACTGCAATTTACGGGCTTATGATTCTCCAGGCTAGGAAGTCCAAGGTCAAAGGGCCCACATCTGGCAAAGGCTGTCCTGCTGTGTCATCTTATGGTGGAAAGTAGAAGGGCAAGAAAAGGTGGGAAAGAGTGCCCCAAATGGGCTGAACTTGTTCTTTTATATGGAACCCACAATAATGGCATTCATCCATTTATGAGGACAAAAATTTCATGACATAAACACCTCCTAAAGGTCCCACCTCCCAACACCTCCACATTGAGGATTAAGGTTTTTTTCAACACATGAACTTTGGGGGGTAAGGACACATTAAAAACATAGCAGTGTTTTCCTTGTTTCTGGATATCTTTCTCATAATTTTCCATTGCTGGTCCCCTATCTTGGGTTCTGTCCTGTGTGGTCTCAGACCTCAGCTTTCTGTTTTACTGTTTCTCCAACTTTCTTTCTTTTCCGTATTAGTAAGTCTTGTTCCTTTGAGCTTTCATTTAAATTTTAGAATAATTTTGTCTATACCTATGAAATGTCCTGCTTTGATTTTGATTTGTATTACATTGTTGATTACTGTGGGGAGAATTTACATCTTTATTTGATGTCAATAAAGATCATAATCTTTATTAACTGGGGAATACACTCAGTTAACAAAGTAGCAAAGTTATAAAACTCATCTGGTTCAATTCTGTCTTTCAAAGGTAGACTGCTTTCTGGTTCTGTCATGTTTTTTTGGTTTTGTGTGTGTTTGGTGAACACTTTGGGTTTTCCCCTGAGCTTGCCCAATTTTGCAGTCTATTAGGTATTCAAGCACAGTTTATACTCAGATTTTGGTTCTTACTGGTTCTTTGATTATCTTGTATACAGAATCTTGCCTTATAGTTGTGGCTGCTCTTCTGGTCCTGAATTCTTTTCTCTGCATCTCAAGCCAGCTGTGATCAGTATTCTGTTGACGTAGTTGTGAGGATTGTGGAGTTTTCTTGGACAAAGGTGCTATAAACTTAGTTCTCACTTCTTGAAGTTCCAGTTTCTCAAGAGAAAATTCTTGTCTGTCTTTTTTCTGTTTGGGTATGCTTTCCATTATCTTTTTTTTTTTTTTTGAGACAGAGTCTCACTTTGTTGCCCAGGCTAGAGTGAGTGCCGTGGCGTCAGCCTGGCTCACAGCAACCTCAATCTCCTGGGCTCAGCGATCCTACTGCCTCAGCCTCCCGAGTAGCTGGGACTACAGGCATGTGCCACCATGCCCGGCTAATTTTTTGTATATATATTTTTAGTTGGTCAATTAATTTCTTTCTATTTTTGGTAGAGATGGGGTCTCGCTCAGGCTGGTTTCGAACTCCTGACCTTGAGTGATCCGCCCGCCTCGGCCTCCCAAAGTGCTAGGATTACAGGCGTGAGCCACCGCGCCCGGCCCCATTATCTTTATTTTATCTAGATTTTGTAATTATTATTGTCTGTAGGAGAGTTTGTTTAGCCATTTCACATTGTTTCCATTATCAGAAGTTGTCATGCATTCCAATTGTTATACTTTTACAGGCATTTTATTTTCTTTTTGTACCTGTTAGTTCAGTTTTTGTTGCTTCATCTTCTCTACAGATATTTTTAAGCCCATCCTTATTACTTTAAACATAACACAAATGGTTTTATTATTTGTGTCAGATAACTGCAAAGGCTGAAGTATTTATGGCTTTTTTTGTGCATTGCCTTTTGTATTCTCTCTCATGGTTCTCTATTTTAGTGTATTACTTCTTTGTCTGCCTAGGTATTTTCGAGTGTGTGCTACTCATTGAACCTAAACCTTCCCCCCACTTTTTTTTGTAGGTATGCTTTTATACACAGAATAGAGATTCCTTTCTCCAGAGAAGATTTTGCTTTTACTTGTTTCAGATGCCAAAGGGCCCTACCATTCCTGGTCCATTTGAAAGTAAATTTTGTGTTTTACATTTTTTTTTTTTTAGATCACCAAGGTGATGTGAATTTGAGTTATAGAACTTTGAGAAACCCAGCTTGTGTTGAAAAATTTTTGAGGACCTCTTTTTCTTTCTCTGCTCCCTATCATAGATTTCCTTGCAACCCTATAAATGTGAGTATGATGTGTTGAGTTTTTCTTTGGTGTCCATATACTCTTCCCTTTTTTGGTACCTTTGGGTCATAACTTTGGGGTCATACTTTGGGGTCATAGCTCTGTGTTCTAGTAAACTCCACCTTGGGACATGTTCTAGAATTTGTCTTCTTTTACAGACCCTCAGAAGGCCAGGAAAAGCAGCAGTTCAATGTGTTCTGCTTGGCTAATATCTTTAGGACACACCAGATAACTCAAATTAACTTTTTACTTTAAGATAGAACTCTTTTATAGATTCCACTTTACCACTAATCATTAATTCTTCTACTTAAACTTTTTGGTTTTTGTTTCTCTTAATGGTCAATCAGATTCATGTGAAATGATCCTGAAAAATCTTATGGTAATATAGGAAACAATTTAAGTTTTGTAAAGGATAAATTATTAAGATATTCTCAATGACATCTAGTTATTAAATAAAGAAATAGTAATACTTTAGAATAATTCTCATAATATGAAAATGGCATGAGTTGGATCATTGTTATCATGAATTACAAAGAACTTAGCATATTCAAAGTAATGGAAAACTCACTATCAGAACATTTTAGGTAAGTTCTTGTTTGCAATACCTAATCGCTTTCAGATCTAGGAACTATTAGTCAACAAATTCTCTAAGCTGTATATTTTCATTCAAGATTGTACCTTTTCTTGTTAAGCAACAAGAGCCCATTAGCTTGTCTCACAAACATGTGGTTATATCACAAGTGTGGTGTGTAATTTTTTAAAACCTTTGCTATCTTCTGCAATGTTGCCTTTATTTCCACTTTTCCCCACGTAGGCCTTTGAGACTTCATGCAGGGGTAGAGGATGCAGGTGAAGGTATCAACAGATATTTTTCTTTTCTATTGAACATCAAGTGCCTGAGAAAACATCATTTCATCTTTTATAATGTAATAATTATCATTTCTTGATGATGCATTTATATTTATGCATGATCACTGTTAATAGCATATTAACTTTGTTAATAGCATATTGCTTTCTGTTATGAAATGTGTAAGTATTCAGAAAAGCACAGAGAATATACCTTTATTGAATTACTCTCAATTTGTCAGATCTAAAAATGTTTTCTGTTTTATCTCACAATCCCGTTTCTCTTTTCTGTGTTAACCACTATTGAAAGTAAGTTGTGTATTTTACCAGATCCATTTTTATGTATTCATTTATATAAGCACATATTCAAATATCAATATACAAGCAAGGTTTTAGTTTTTAAAAATGTAAATGCAGTCATTTTATACATATTTTTCTGATACTTCTTTCATTTTTTATTGTAGATATCTTTGTGTCAGAACTTATTCATCTACTTAATTTAGTTAATGGCTTTTAAAATATGTTTTAAGTCTTATATTTCCTATTATATAATAAATACTCAGAAGATATTTGCTGTGGTTGCTCTATTACTATTATGTTAACTATATAGTCTGAATTTGCCAGACATTTAGCTGCTTACCAAAAGAGTGACCTTGACTCCAGGCGCGGTGGCTCACACCTGTAACCCTGCACTTTGGGAGGCCGAGGTGGGAGGATTGCTTGATCTCAGGAGTTCGAGACCAGCCAGAGCAAGAGTGAGACCCTGTCTATAGATAGAAAGAAATTAGCCAAACAACTAAAATTAGAAAAAATTAGCTGGGCGCAGGTGGTGCATGCCTGTAGTCCCAGGTACTCGGGAGGCTGAGGCAGGAAGATAGCTTGAACCCCAGGCGTTTGAGGTTGCTATGAGCTAGGCTGATGCCACGGCACTCTAGCCTAGGCAACAGAGTGAGACTCTGTCTCAAAAAAGAAAAATAACAACAAAAAAAAGAGTGACCTTGAGATAGTTTCTCACTTTCTAGTCCAATCTTCATCTTTTCCTTTATGGTATTTCCTTTAGAGTAACTTTTCTCAATCACGGGTACCTTGAATTTTAGATAAGTCATTAGAAGTAAAGGGCCCTTTGAAACAAAAATTTAATAAATATTATTTACTAAATATCATTGTCTTAAGAATCAACAGATTTATTTTTTCATGGACCTTAAAAGTTTTCTGGGAAGATAATGGTATGGACAGTCTTCCTTATTTCCTTATTTACTATGCCATTTTACCAGGATCCACATCTTTTTAGTATCTGAGTCAAGTCTTTAAAACAGGAGTTGGCAAACTACAGCCCTTGACCCAAATCTGGCCTGCTGCCTGTTTTTGTAAATTACTGGATCACAACTGTACCCATATGTTTATGTATTGTTTATGGCTAATTTCTTGCCACAGTGGTGGAGTTGAATAGTTGGAACAGAGACCATATGGCCTACAAAGCCCAAAATATTTACTATCTTGTCCTTCCTTTACATAAAAAGTTTGCTGACTGCTCCTTTAGATGAATATTATATGTTGGCCAATAGTTGATATGCTATTAAAAGTATGGAACTTATAGTCAAAAGTTCTAAGTTTGATGTTTCGTTCCTTGATTTGGGGGGATATTGCTTTATCTCCCCCTACACCTTAGTTTCTTATCTGTAAAATGGAATATTATGAAATGATTTTTGAGATTATTTCTAGCTCTGAAGTTTTGAGAAACTTTGTAATTTTATTTTTAAAGGAATTTAGAATAAATGTAGATAGTTGTAGAATCTAATATATAGTATAGATATTCTATTAAATTATAATAGATATTATAAATAGATATGAATGTGCAAATGGATGAAAATGAAGGAGACAGACATTTCTTCAAGTTTAATAAATGCAGGACTCTTCATTATGCAAATCTAATCTGATCCTAAAGATGTGTTAAGTAGTGAATTTTATGATAATGAGAAAACCTATGTTCTATTGTGTTCAGTGGTAAAAGTAATGTGTTACTGGCCTATCCCCAAAACATAACCAGAAATTTCCCAGATATCGCGAAACACTCATCCACATATACATGTAGTCATATAGAGTTGACTTCATAGCATGACATTTAAAATACTAATTACCTAATAATATAATTCTTTATGAACTCTTTTTTTTTGGTGAATATGTAATTAGTTTGGCATGTAAATTATTCTTTTCTTGCACACTGTTTTTTCTTGCATACTGTTTTGCAGTATACAATGATGTAAAGATACATCATGAATATAAGTAATATTTAGAAAATAAATAAAATATTTAAAAGAAGTTACCTACCAATTAAAGAACTATCACTCAGGTAATAAATTCCATAGATCAGGGTTTATAAGGAGTTTAGGTTAAGGTCAGAACTGTCTCAGGCATCCCTTAGGAGAGAGGAACCAAATTATGTTCAACTTAACTCTTTCCTTCTGTCTACTACCTGTCCCTTATCAGTATCTTCTTGCCACATATTTTTCATTTTATAATTTATTGTGCAATGATTTTTATAATATTTTATATAAAAGGAGAAACATACTAATATGCCAATGACGTGGTGGCTGAGCCATCCAATGAGAAATGGGAATTTCCTCTGTAAGGTATGTTAAAAGACTCTTCACAAGTCTTTTAATATACTGTTAACCATTCTGACAATTCTTTTTCCTCCTCTGTCAACAGTTACTTGTACTTTTGTGTGTGTGTTGATGGAGGTATTTACTTGCATGTGTAATTTTTCTAAGACTAAATTCATTTCTTTTTTGTCCATTTTCCATAAGTATCAGTTGGGGCCTTTAAATTAGGCTGCCAAAACATTTTCTGATTCCGAAGATAAAATAAATTTGATTTACGTCTAATTTTGTTAATGAACCTGCAATTTCCCTGTTACATCATACTACCATGGCAGAAAGATTAAAATCTGGCCAGTCTAAAATTGCCAGATTCTATGGTGATTAAAATATTCAGTAGTCCTTCCTGAGTGAGGGTATAAGCCTTGAGGTGTATACTGTTTCATCAGCTTAGGAAGGCATCCACTCCACTCATATATAGGTTCATCTTTCTAAACTGTCAGTCTTGACCAGTCTTCTGGAAGAGAGCACCCTCTAGTGTCCCTTTTGGGGTAACAAGTATATTTCATTATGATGAAATGCCACTCAACATCATTTCGGCTTTGTTCAGTAATTGGAATCTATCCCTAAGCTCCCACGTTGGTCTTTGTTGGGACCAGTGTTGATATAGCCAACATAAATGTTGACATCAGGTTCTTATTCCATGAATGCGATTTAAATATAAATATACCCAAATATATTTTTTGCCACCAAGAAATAGTTAGGTAGATATATTTTCATTTTTAAATAAGGTTTGGTCTGTATATGTCACAAGGATTACTACAGTAGCCCATTTCTGAATTCCAGGGGTGAATCCATGAATGATATGTAGCCACTACGTTGTATCATATTCACTCTTTTGGAGACCAATCTAATCCCATGAATGTGATCCACGATAGTGTTTAATTTGCATTCATGCTTTTTATAACTGAAAGAACAAAGGAGGCTTTATACATAGTGAGTAAGGCACAGCAATATTTTTACCCTCATACACAAGTCATTTTCTCAGGAGGAGTGATCTTGATTGGCAGCTACACAGTACACCAATTATCTGCTACCTATTATGCTCTATCCTGTCTAATTCAGAGGTAGAATCTTTGTTAAATGCTACAAAGAACAATGTAATACATGTAACCCACAAGAATATGACTCAAATGATGATTCGAATCTAATAGGCCATTAAATATGAAATATCCAATTTCAAATCAAAAGTGTAGTTTATTATATCTCAAACAAGAAGTAATATAGTTAATCAAAGTATGTACCTAAACGTCAACACAGTTTTGCCATCTTAATAAGTAACTTGTTTATTCCAGCAGCAAAGAATCCTGGAGAGCCAGTGGCCATGAAATCATGAAAGGCCTTTTCCACAGCTTGTTGAGAATTGAATATTTTTTCCTTGCAAGAAGTAGTCCAAAGCCTGGAAGAAGTGGTAGTCAGTTGGTGTAAGGTCTAGTGATTACCGTCGATGACAAAGAGTTTCTAAGTCTAGCCTTTGTAGTTTGAGCAGTGTTGTTTGTGGGACATGTGGTTAAGTGCTATCTTACAAAAGGATTGGCCCGTCTCTGTTGACCAGTCTCAGCTGCCTAATCATAAGCATCCTCATCATTTCATCCAATTGGTTGCAGTAGACATCTGCTGTGATCAGTTGACTAGGTTTCATGAATCTGTAGTGGATAATACCAGAGCTGGACCACCAAACAGACATTATTAGCTTTTTTTAATGAATATTCGGTTTTGGACTGTGTTTCATCACTTCATATTTATCCAACCATTGTGCCGAACTCTTGCAATTATCAAAAAAGAATCCATTTTTTATCACACATAACAACATGATGTGGAAATGATTCGCCTTTATGTCGTGACAGCAAAGGCAAGCTTCTAGACGATTTCTGTGCCGAAGTTCATTTAATTCATGTGGTACCCATCTGTATAGCTTCTTTACCTTGCCCATTTGTTTCAAATGGTCCAAAATTGTTGGAATAGTAATGTCGAACCCTGCTGCTAATTCATATGTAGGTTGAGATGGACTTTCTTTCTTTCTTTCTTCCTTTCTTCCTTTCTTTCTTTCCTTTCTTTCCTTTCTTTCTTTCTTTCTTTCTTTCCTTTCTTTCTTTCCTTTCTTTCCTTTTTTTTTTTTTTGACATAGTCTCACTTTGTTGCCCAGGCTAGAGTGCCATGGTGTCAGCCTAGCTCACAGCAACCTCAATCTCCTGGGCTCAAGCGATCCTATTGCCTCAGCCTCCTGAGTAGCTGGGACTACAGGCATGCACCACCATGCCCAGCTAATTTTTTTCTCTATATATATTTTTAGTTGGCCAATTAATTTCTTTCTATTTTTAGTAGAGATGGGGTCTCACTCTTGCTCAGACTGGTTTCGAACTCCTGACCTCGAGCAATCCTCCCGTCTCAGCCTCCCAGAGTGCTAGGATTACAGGTGTGAGCCACCAGGCCCATCCTGGATTTGCTTTCATTACGGCTTTCAGCTCATCATTCTCCACCTTGGTCTTAGATCACCCATGTGGCTCATTTTCAAGATTAAAATCCCTGGACTGGAATTTCTCAAACCAAACCATTGATGTACTGTGAGTTCATTAGCCACATTCTTCCCAAACACTTCCTAGATACTTCGAGCTGTGTGTGCCGCATTGGTTCCTTGACAGAACTTATATTTGAATATAACATGAATTTTTGACTTTATCTATGGTTTCACTTTATCTATGGTTTCATCTATAGCTTTAAAAAAATATGACAGATAATCACAAGCCAAAACGTGCATTTGAAAGACTGAGGATGTACCTTCACAATAAACATAAAACAAGAAGCGTCAAAGTGAAATGTCAGAAATATCAACTAAACTTAGTACTTAAGGAAATCAGACTTTTCATACTTAATAACCTAATGCTAACATTTAGGTGGATTATATGGAATGTTCTTTGATATTTTTTCTCCAAATCACCCAGCTCAAATCTTCAGGTAGTTGTCATAGTCATCATTAGTTAAGTTTTCATACTCTAGAGAAAATGGGTCACCTGCCTTCTAGCCTTAGTCATTGTTATTTTCATGCTGCGAGAAGTTCTTGTGGGAAAAGGTTATAGCATTCTTCCTTGTGCCATAGTCCATTTCTCTGTTCCCTTACTGTTGGCCTCTATTTTTTTCTGTTCCCATATGTTATCTATTTTGACCTGTACTTTTCATCCCCCTGTGGGATGCTCTGATTTGGCCACAGTGCCTATTTGGTGGAGAGTTACAGCAGCTTTGCCAGGAGCTCTGCTTTTGTTTGTTCCCAGGAAAACTTTGTATGATTTGATAGGTAAAGAATTATAGGACTAGATCTTGGTAATGAAGCAGCACTTATAGTTAATATCAATTTAGATACATGAGGTGAAGTCGTGAACTACTTCCAAGTTTTCTTAGGAGTATGAACAGTCATATTGAGTGGGGATAATGTGTCTTGTGCAGTAATATCTCCCTCTGCTGGCATATTGTTATCCTGATCCTGGCACACTTGGGTTTGGCAAGATGAAAGAAAAATTTGTGAGGTGGGAAAGACATAAAGTTGTTAATCATATAACCTCCATCACCTCATTACCACCTCAAGTTCCTAGAAACCTTTCTGCAGAGTCCCCTTTTTGTTTCCTCTCAATTTAAACTTAGAACACAGTGGCCTAGTTGAATTAACCCTTGATGTCCTTATGTGCCTTTATTTTGAGTAACAAATTTTCTAATTGTCCACTCCATTTTTCAATGAGACTATGACTTTGAGTATGATAAAGAATGTGCTATGTTCCTATAATATTTTATTTCTTTGCCCTTTTTTGTACATAGATAACAATCAGTGGAAATATATCCAGTAGGCCATATTAATAATTGATTTCATATTGCAAACCTTTAATTATTAGCAGTTGCTTTTGTTAGAGTATGAGCACACTGTAGGAATACAGTAGGAGTCCATTCCAGTCACTACTCATTTGTAGGTCTCTGCAGTCCTGGTAGAGGTCTAATATGGTCCACTTGCTGAATTCTCCCTGCCTTTCTCCCTTCCTCTCTCCTTTCATCCCTCCCTTCATCCCTTTCTCCCTTTCTTCCCTCCTTCCTTCCTTTCCTTTCCTTCCTCTTTCTTTCTTTCTTAACTATTTGCTGAATTCTTAAAGCAGAAGTTCCCAAACCTTTTTCATGATGCCCTTAGTGTCTTAGTATTATTTTCATGCTGTTACTAAGCTTTTCTCTTGTTCCAAACTGATTTTTACATGGTACTTGCTTTTTATCCCAGTAATTGCTGAAAACCCATATTTGAAAAGATATGATATTGAAAAGAATGAGACCTAATGTTCTAACAATGAACCTCTTTGAACTAGTAGTTCATGGAGTGTTCAACAGATGTCATTGTTTCTCTCAAAAATTTAAAATATTTAATCCCTTTGTGCTTGGTGCAGTGTTTGGGGATACCTTGATACACAATTTGGGAACCATTACTATTGACCTTTTTTTTGTGTGTGGTACATAGTATAGAGGACTGATTATTAATCATAGGTAGGATTTATCCTTGTTTGTGTGTGTGTGTGTGTGTGTAGTAAAATATACATAACATAACATTTACCATTTTAGCCATCTTTAAATGGATAGTTCAGTGGCATTAAGTATATTCACAATGTTGTACAACCATTATCACTATTCATTTCCTAAATTTTTCATCATCCCAAACAGAAACTCTATACCCCTTCAGCAATAGCTATTCATTCCCTTTCCCCTGTCTCCTAGTAACCTCTATTCTACTTTCTCTATGAATTTGTCTATTCTAGGTACCTCATATAAGTGAAATCATAAAGTATTTGTCCTTTTGTGTTATTTTAGATTTCTACCAGCAATACACAAGGGTTATAATCTTTCCATATCCTTGCCCACACTTGGTATTTTCATTTTTTTATAATAGCCATTCTATTATTGATGTGAGTAATATCATGGTTTTGATTTGGATTTGGCTAATGAGGTTGAACATCTTTTTATGTGTACATTTGCCTTTTTTTTTTGAGAAATGCCTATTCAGATTCTTTCTTTTTTTTCTTTTAACTTTTGAAGGCTTTTCCAAATTATTTTTGCAGACTATTCCTTGTTGTGTATGATCAATGATGTCTGCTCATTTAGCTCATGTTCAGCTAATGTTTGTTTTACAGAGATTTTCTTGAATGCCAAGAAAATGGCATTCCTTCTCTGCTCTTCCTTCTCTGCTGGGGTACTCCTTCAGCCCTTAGGTAGGTTTGCTTTGAGCCCAGGGATCAGCCTGAGGTGAAAGCTGTGGTCTCAGGTCTTTTTCTGAACATGCATTTTACCTGGTCATTTGATGACTTTCTACATTTCCCAATGTACTTGGCTACTTGTCATGCATTAATTTCCCGGAGAGACTCACTCCAGCTTCTCTTTCAGGCCATAGATGTGATCTATTTTATGTCTCCACCAGTAATTTCTTGCCCCAGGCTTCTGTGTGTCTGTTGTCAACTTCTAGCTTTTCCAAGTTGTGCCTGCTGCTTTCCCCTCCTGAGTTCTGAGCTAGGTGAAACAGAGGAACACCTGTGTTCCTTCAGCTATCCCTGAGACAGGTTAGCACAGACATGCACAATACTTTGCATATCAGGTCTGCTGTGCTTCCTCTGGTTAGAGGGAAGGAACCACTTCAAGAACAAGACCCCCCCCCCCCAGGCCGGGCGCTGTGGCTCACGCCTGTAATCCTAGCTCTTGGGAGGCTGAGGCGGGCAGATTGCTCAAGGTCAGGAGTTTAAAACCAGCCTGAGCAAGAGCGAGACCTCGTCTCTACTATAAATAGAAAGAAATTAATTGGCCAACTGATATATATATATAAAAAAATTAGCCGGGCATGGTGGTGCATGCCTGTAGTCCCAGCTACTCAGGAGGCTGAGGCAGGAGGATCGCTTGAGCCCAGGAGTTTGAGGTTGCTGTGAGCTAGGCTGACGCCACGGCACTCACTCTAGCCTGGACAACAAAGCGAGACTCTGTCTCAAAAAAAAAAAAAAAAAGAACAAGACCCCCACCGCACAGGGGAGGTGTCGGGGGGAAAGTGAGTGAAAAACGCCATAAAACTTTCCTGTCATTTTTCATGATTGGGTGTTTTTTGGACAGCTGTAAACCGACTGTTTTCCAAAGCTCCAACATAGTTGGTTCAGACAGTTCCTGTTGGTTTTTTTGTTGTTGTTTCTCAGGGGTAACAAGAACTTGAGTTTTCTAGTCTACCATTTTGCTGATGTTCCCGTTTGACTTTTAATACAGTCTTACTCAGCTCAACGGACTATATTGCCATTGCCATTTGTCCTATCTTTGTATTGCTTGGGCAACCCAATGCTCTCTCATTTTATTAACTCAAAAGGCTAGTTCTAGAAGTCTAACTGGGTATTTGCCTCAGCATTCCAGCCCTCCACTGAACCAACACTTTAATTTTTTTACTATATTTTCACAGAGATTTCTATGTATTTTATTGCTCAATTATCTAAGACCTTTTTGCCAGGTCATACCAGAATGACCCAAGCTTTTGTGAATAGTCACATCTTTCCCAGAAGGCCCATTGTGCAGATTTTCCTTTACTATGTTCTATCACATTTTTACTATCTGTAAAGCTGTATATGGCCAATTTTCAAAAAAACATCACAGCCTTCAAGCAGGCAGTGGTATGCTGGTAAATAGTAAAGTATTGGGTTTCTGGCCAATAAAAGAAAAAACCCTTATTTGTAGCATTTATTGTTTTTCATGATATAAATACTTTCACTATGGCTGAATTTCCAGCTAACAACCTGGTACCACCTATTTTGAGTGGGAGAGAGACATAAGTGGCTTTTGCAAGCTGGCTTTAGTACTCCGTTACAGTTAAAGAACTCTCATTGTTAGACCAAGTGGCCTATTGCTCTTTGGCTTGTAGAGGATCATGGGATTCACATCCGAGGGCAATCCATACTGGAAAGTCCTGAGTGGACATTTCTGTCAGTGGCTTCCAAAGTAATGAAGTGGCCAGTTTGCAATAAACTCCTCCTGAAATTACCCTTTCAGCACACTCTTGCATATGACATTTCTATATTATCAATCAGCTCTTCTGACTGGCCTTCTTATCTGAATGATTCTTTGATGGCATCCAGAGCATGAGTATTTTTTACCTCAGAATTGTTTGTTTGATGAACCTTGGTGATAGGTACAGTTTCTACCAATGCCCAATACAAGTTAGCTGTAGCCTTTTAAAAGGGCTATATTGAACACTTACATCAGGCAACTTTCTAATCTTTGCTGATGTTTTCCTGAGAGTTTGCTGAGGTGTTGTAATTGATTTCTGCCCAAGGCAGAAAGTCTTCCTTCATGTATCTGCAGTAAGGGTAATTCTAAAATAATTTGAGCATTGAGGTCATAATGTCCTAGATTCTAGGACCTAGAGGCACTGTCTGGCTGATGATCGATTATAAATCTTTTATTGATTATTTTGGCTTGTGGCCCTATTCTAATTCAAATTTTTCCTCTAATTTTATTTACAGGCTTAGCAGCATCCTTAGGTGGAAGATGTGGCTTTGCCAAAACCTAAATAATTTCACTAGTCTCTGGCCTTCCTGCCTAAGAAGTGGTCAGTAAGGAATACTAAATTATTTTTCAGAGATTAGAATTTGCCTGCTATCTCTGGCTTACATTATTTCCAAAAGTTTCACAGCTTCATCCAGGCCTTGTTTGAGTTAGGTTTTATTAGCCGACTTTTATGTCACATGGGTAAGACAGAATGCAAGAGTTCCAGTTATTTTATATCTTTATCACAGTGACAGTTCTGTTTGCCCATTAAAGGAAAAGATGTGTTGTCTGTCTTGCATATATTTGTAGTTAGCCCTGTATCATGTATTGGAAAGACCACCTTTTCCTTATGAAATGTAGTATATTATTTGCCATAAATCAAGTGACTCTCACTGTTTCTGAACTCCTTATACTATTGGTGTATTTCTATATCCTTGCACCAGTATCACGCTGTCTTTAGTACTGTGGCTTTGTGGAAATAAAAGCATGTAGACAGACTGGAAAAGAAAACATATAATAAAATGTCTTTATTAGCAGGTGACATGACCCTGTATATACAACGTCTCTGTAATAAAGTGAGCAGAAGTTTTAAGTGAATTTAGTGAAGTGGTGAGATTCAAAAATCATATACAAAAATTATTTTTATTTCTATGTATATCAAAGAACATTTGGAAAAATCAAATAAAATGATTACATGTATAGTAGTGTTAAAAACCTGAAATATTTGGGTAAATTTTATAAAATATATGCAAAACCTTTGCACTCAAAACAATAAAACATTGCTGAGAGAAATTAAAGAAAATAAAAATAGATATGCCATGTTTCTGGATTGTATGACTCAGTATGGTTAAGCTTTTAATTCTTTCTTAATTACTCTCTATGCATCAAAATTCCAGCATGCTTTTAAAAAAGAACTTTGTACGGTCATTTCGGTACTTACATGAAAATGCTAAGGGCCTAGCCAAAATAATATTTAAAAAGAATAACAAAGTTGTAGGATATGTAATACCTGATTTCAAGATTTACTGTAGCACTCATGTAATGAAAACACTTTGGTATTAGTGAAAGGGTAGACATAGAACCCAATAAGAGACCCAAATAGATCCACACATATAGTTAACTGATTTTCAGTTATCTCCAGGATAACTCAATGGAGAAAGTATAGTTTTTTCAACAAATGGTGCTGGAATAAATATATATCTGTATGGGGAAAAAAGTGAGTCTTGATCCTTGCCTCATGATCATACACAAAATCTGAAATAAATCATTGATCTAAATGTAAAGCCTAAAACTATAAATCTTGTAGGAAAAATAAAAGAAAATTGCTGTGACCTTAAGATTAGTAAATATTTCTTAGGACACAAAGAAAAAGGACAAAAGGACAAAAGGAAAAAATTATAAATTGGACATTATTAAAATAAAACATTTTCTCAATGACACTGCCAACCAAATGAATAGGCAAGCCACAGGCCGGGACAAAGTTTTTGCAGTATGTATTAATACATATGGCAGAGGACTTGCATTCAGAATATATAAAGAACTCTTAACCACTTGATAATATGATGAGCAACTCAATAAAAAATAAACACTTCAGAAGAGAGGATCTGCGAATGGCCAATAAGCACCTGAAAGGATGTATATGATCATTAATCAGGTTCAGCAAATTAAAATAACAATGAATTACGAATACATATACAAGAGAGTGACTAACATTAGAAAGACTGTCCATACAAAGTATTAGTGAAGATACGAATCACCTATAACTCTCACACATGTATGTAAAGTAAAAACAATTTGACAGTTTTTTATGTAGTTAATATGATCCAGCAATTCCTCTCTAGATATTTATTTAAGAGAATTGAAAACATATATCTGCAAAAAGGCTTGTACCAGAACATTCATAATAGCTGACAACTAGAAACAAATCTAATATCTATTAGCAGGTGAATGGGTAAACAAATTGCAGTGTATTTATACAATACAATGGAATACTTCTGAGCAATAGGAAGAAACTGTTTTACAAAACAGCATGAATGAATCTCAAAAAAACTTTATGCTAAGTGAAAAAAATTCAGACACAAAAGAGTATTGTCAGGGGCTCAGCTGAGCTGAGGAGGTGCTCTAGCAGGTCTCCAAGTAACTGGTTAAAATAATAAGCCAAAATGAATTAACAGTCAAGACTTTAATTACTTACTATGGTAGTGTAAGCAAGAGGCAGTATTGACTCCCTGCTGTTCTATTTTTCCTATGGATGATGCATCTGATCCAGAGTCAGGTCAATCAGGACATACTTGGGGCTCATCTCATTGTTGAGGGAGCCCCAAAGTAATAGGGGTAAGGGGAAGGAAAGGGGGAAGGGCTAGGAATGGAAAAGTACTGTTTTTTAAGTCAGCCTGGAGAAAAGTGTCTTTAAGGTTAAACCGCCTTGCCTTCCTCTCTCTCTCAGTTTAATAGGTTAAGTTCCTGGCCAAAAGTTCCTGATAAAGTGACCTCTGATTACAAGTGCCTGGGCTAGGAATGCAGCTGTGCATAAGAGGATGATGGCTGACCAGAAGGGGACTGAATTTTTTGACTGTACCTCTCTTTAGAGACTACAAGGCACTGGATGGGCAAAGTCTAGTGTGGAAAGGGCAATTTCCTCCTGTGAGGGCTGCCAGGTAAAGCCTTTGTAAGTACCTGTGATTGAGCCTAAAAACACATTTTGGCCAGGAGCTGCTCAAATATGTACTGTGAGTCCATTTTTACAGAACTCTAAAAGTGGCATTTAATATCTAGTGAAAGAACACAGCTTAGTTGCCTCCTGTTAGGGAGTGGGATAGAGTTATTGTAAAGGGGCATGAAGGGAACTTTTTCATCACAGTGTTTCTTTTTTTTTTTTTTTAAAGATGCTGACAGGTTTTTTTTGTTTTTTTGGTTTTTTTTGCAATCACACAAGAGGAGGTTTATTTTCTGGCTAGCCAGGGTCCAAGCCCCAGAGCACCAACGCAGTGGTCACTCTCGCAGGCAAGGACCCCGACCGGAACAACGGCATGCCTTTTATCCCCATGGTGCACAAGCTGTGCACAAGCTGACTACGCATGGATCATGCGTTGACCTTTAAAATGATTGGTTGCCCACTATTGCCTTTTGAAATATTGGCGGGTTGGTTGCCCTTTATTGCCTGATGGGCTAGTCGCCCGTGCTTCAATGACCTCATCCCATAATTCCCCATACAGCGGTGTAGCAAGCAAGCAATGACCAGAAGCAAAAGTTTGCGGTTAGCTCATTGCCCCACCCAAGTAAATTCCCGACAATTGGAAAAATTCCTCTGCCCTTCCTCTGTCCTACAAATTCCTTTGCCCTTCCTCTGCCCTACATTCCCCCCTTTCTCTAGGTAGCAGATGAGCACTCTTGCTTGTCCTCAAGGTCTCTTAGGTGCTCTAGTTCTATAGCACTTGACCACAGCTGCTGATATTGTTGCAATACTAGTAGCTGGACAGTGTTTATCCATTCTTTCACAAAAGCTACTAGTCTATTAATTACACATGGCGCGAAAGTAAGGACTAAGATTAGCATAATGAGTGGGCCTAGTAGGGTGGATAGTAGCGTTGTTAACCAGGGGGAACTGTTAAACCAAGACCCAAACCAACCTGCTTGCTGTTCATATTCCCGTTTGCGGCGGGCAAGCCCTTCCCTGACCTTAGCTATAGATTCTCTAACAACTCCCGTATGGTCTGCATAGAAACAACATTCTTCTTTGAGGGCAGCACATAGTCCTCCTTGCTGGAGGAATACTAGATCTAACCCCCTCCAGTTCTGGAGCACTACCTTGGATAGGGAGGTTAGTGACTTTTTTAGGTGTGAGGTTGAATCTTCTATCCTTGCAATATCTTCATCAACAGCTGCCCTCAGAGTATTAAACCCTCTTTGCTGCATTGCCAGAGAAGAGATACTAGTTCCTGCTCCTATTGCCCCTAAGCCAAAAAGAGTAGCCAGGGTTATGGCTGTGAAGGGCTCTCTTTTTCTTTCAAAAATTAGGTTGGTGACTCTTCGCCCTACTATGCCCTCATACATTGTCTCCTCAGTGTGGTATATTATTTATGGGAACACTAACACCATTATACAGTGATCTTTAAACCCATGTAAGGTTATGGGGCTGGTGGGGGTTTGGGGTGGTAAGTATAGCTGTAGGTCTCCATCCCAAAAACATTATACCAAAAACACAGCATCCCCAAAACACAACAACCAACCCCCACCTTGACCCGTCCATGTTTGTCACCCAGTCAATCTTTAGGTGCCACAACCCCAGTCCAAGTCTGTGTCAGCAGTCCTGGGCTGTTGCCGCCACTCGGGTCAGTCTGGTCTTCAGAGGATTCTTCGGGTCTGCAGTTGCTTTTCCACTGGTCTTCAGAGGATTCTTCGGGTCTGCAGTTGCTTTCCACTGGTCTTCAGAGGATTCTTCGGGTCTGCAGTTGCTTTCCACTGGTCCTGGCACCGCTCCTGGTCTTTTTTATTAGCAGGTCTCACGTTGGAGTGGTGTATCCAGGTCGCTACTATTCTATCGACCTTAAGAGCAGTGGGGGTAACAAGAATAATTTGATAGGGGCCCTTCCACCTCGGCTCGAGGGTTCTGCTGTTATGCCGTTTCCCCCACACCCAGTCCCCCGGCTGGTGTGGGTGAAACCGGTGTCCGGCACCCTCCTCCTCAGGCCAGTAGATAGCACAGAGGGCCAGCCATACTTGACTGTGGACATGTTGCAGAGCCTGCACTGCTTGTAACACTTCTTTGGGATGTCCCGGAAGAGCCTCAGGGCTCATCCTAAGAACTACAGGAGAGGGTGTGCCGTACATGATTTCAAAAGGGGTTAAACCCAAGTGATAAGGGGTGTTCCGGGCTCGGAACAGGGCGAAGGGAAGGCGGGTCACCCAGTCTCCGCCAGTCTCCAGGGCCAATTCAGTCAGGGTCTCCTTTATTGTTCTATTTATTCGCTCTACCTGCCCAGAGCTCTGGGGATTATATGCACAATGTAATTTCCAGTCTATCCCCATAGCCTGGGCCAGCCCTTGACTAACCTGACAGACAAACGGAGGTCCATTATCTGATCCTATCCCTTCCGGCAGTCTATACCTGGGGACTATTTCTTTTAATATTTTCTTAGCTACTGTCAAAGCTGTTTCTCCTTTCGTAGGGAAGGCTTCTACCCATCCGGAAAACGTATCTACCATGACCAGTAAATATCGGTACCCATGTTTTCCAGGCTTGACCTCTGTGAAATCCACTTCCCAAAATAGTCCTGGCTGCCTCCCCCTTTCCCTCTTACCTGCGTGGGTCCCTCTGGTCCTCCCCAGCTGCATGACCTGACAGGCTCGGCAACTTTTGACGATGTCATCTGGAACCTGTCCTTGTGACTTGAACCTTAGTTGAGCAGTGTCCAGCAGTTGCAGCATCTTTCTCTTCCCTAGATGTGTGGTCTGATGCAGGTGTTCTAACAGGTGGCATCCTAAGAGTTCTGGCACTATTAGGCGACGCCCTTCGTCCGGCAACCAGTCCCGCAACCAGCCATCTTCACTTTTGCTTACACGTAGCTGCTCTGAGGCCCAGACCTCATCTACACTGGAATAGTCCGGCAGAGGAGGCAACTGTCCCATGCCCGGGGGTGGCAGGTTAAGGTGCAGGAGTTTGGCTGCGGAGTGCCTTCTGCAGCCTTCTTAGCTTCAGCATCCGCTCTCCAATTGCCCCGTGCTTCCACTGAATCCCCACTCTGGTGTCCCGGGGTATGGACTACTGCCACTGCCTTTGGCAGGAAAACAGCCTCCAGTAAGTGGAGTATTTCAAGCTTGTGCTTAATTTCTTTTCCCTCTGCCATGATGAAGCCCCTTTCCCTGTAGAGGGCCCCATGTATGTGCACAGTCCCAAAGGCATAGCGACTGTCAGTGTACACCGTCAGCCTTTTTCCTCGGGCCCGGCTAAGAGCCTCCGTCAATGCTATTAGTTCTGCCTTCTGAGCAGATGTCCCTTGCGGAAGGCATGCCGCCCAGATAAGTTTACCTTGGTCATCTACTATGGCCACCCCTGCTTACCTGCATCCGTCCCAGACGAAACTGCTTCCATCCGTGAACCAGGTCAGGTCGCTACCTGGAAGGGGGCGATCCTTCAAGTATCTACGGGTCGTCTGGGTCTTGGCTAGGATCTCAAGGCAATCATGTTCAGGTGCGGCTGCATCTGGGGTTGGCAGAAGCGTAGCTGGATTCAAGGCTGCAGGGGTCTGGAACTCGATGTGGGGTGCGTCCAGCAAAAGTCCTTGGTAATGAGTCAGCCTCGCATTTGTGATCCACCGTCCTGGTGGCTGCTTCAGAACCCCCTCTATGGCGTGCGGGGTGGTGATCTGCAGCCGCTGCCCTAGGGTGAGCTTATCAGCGTCTTTGACCAACAGGGCCGTGGCTGTGATGATTCGCAAGCACGCTGGCCACCCCGCCGCCACCGGATCTAGTTTTTTTTGACAAGTACGCCACAGGTCTCTTCCAGGGTCCCAGGGCCTGCGTGAGTACCCCCTTGTCTATTCCCCTCTTCTTGTCTATGAACAGGTGAAACTCTTTTGTAGGATCAGGGAGTGCTAGGGCCAGGGCTTCCAGCATGGCTGTCCTCAGGGCCTGAAAAGTGTCATCCATTTGCACAGTCCACTCCCATGCTCACCCCACCTTACACCCTTCATACAGAGGTGGAGCCTTTTTCCGCAAACCCTGGAATCCAGAGGCGGCAGTAACCCATCGACCCCAGGAATTCCCTCAGTTCTCGGCTCAAGGCTGAAGTGGCTATCTTTAACACAGTCTGCTTCATTGCCTCGGTTAGCCACCTTTGCCCACCTTTTATTTTATATCCCAAATAGGTGACTTCATCCTTGCAAATTTGAGCCTTCTTTGCACTGGCTCAGTACCCCAACTCGCCTAATACTTTGAATAAGTTTTCGGTGCCCTCTAGGCAGGCCTGGGGGTTAGGTGCAGCTAACAGCAAGTCATCCAAGTACTGCAGCAGAGTCACCTCTGGGTGATTAGTTAGGTACTCACCAAGGTCATCATGGAGGGCCTTGTTGAACAGGGTAGGCGAGTTTTTAAACCCCTGGGGCAGTCTTGTCTCCGTCAGCTGCCCATGAATTCCTCTCTCGTCCGCCACTCAAAGGCGAAAATCTCCTGGCTGTCACCGCCAGGCTAAAGAAGGCATCCTTTAGGTCTAGGACGGTATACCAAGACAGCGTGGGAGAGAGAGAGTTCAACAGAGTATAGGGGTTAGGGACTGTAGGGTGGATATCCTGGGCCCTTGCATTGACTTCCTTGAGGTCTTGCACAGGCCTATAGACCTTACACCCCCCCCACCCCCAGTTTCTTCACTGGCAACAGGGGGGTGTTCCAGGCCGACTGGCATTTCCGGAGAATCCCACTGTCCAGGAGTCTCTGAATGTGGGGCGTAATTCCCACTCTGGCTTCCTGGGACATGGGGTACTGTCTGACTCGGGCTGGCTCGGCTCTGGGTTTTAACTCAACATAAAGAGGCGGCCGGTATTTTGCCCATCCTGTGCCCCCTGTCTCGGCCCACGCTATGGGAAATTCACAGAGCCATTGCTCCATACCTTCCTCTCTGCTTTTTATGGGCTGGTACAGTCTATATTCATCTGCCTGTGTCAGGGTCAGGATCTGAGTGACCCGGGGGCTGTTGATGAGATTGCCTTTATTATCAGTTATTATTACTCCCTCTTCTTCAAAATGAATTTGAGCCTTAAGCTTAGCTTGGTAAGGATGTCTCTTCCCAGTAGCGGCATGGAGCACTCAGGGATGACCATAAAGGCATGACTCACTTGTCCTGAACCCAAATCCAATCTCCGCCATGTGGTCCACCGATATAGTTTGGCTCCTGTTGCCCCCCGCACCCAACTGGTCTTACTGGACAATTTTCCTGTGTCTTCCGTTAGTACTGAATGTTCTGCTCCTGTATCTATGAGGAAGCTGACTGGGTTCCCCTCCACTTGCAAAGTTACCCTAGGTTCGGGGAGGGGGACCGAACCCCGTCTTCCCTATTCGTCTGTCACTTGTCCTGCAACCATGACTTTTTCAGGACCTCCAAGTCTTCGCCCCCCTTTCTTTTTGGGGCACTCTTGGGCCCAATGCCCATGCTCCTTGCAGTTGGCACATTGATCCTTCCTAGCTTCTCCCACCGGGACCTTTCCCTCTCCTCTGACCCTATCTGCCCCCCTCTTGTGGCGGCTAGCAGGATTTTAGCCATCTCTCTGTTTGTTTTCCGTGCTTCCCCAGCTTGGAATTTCCTATCTTCTTTCCTGATCCTCTCTAACCTCTCTTCTGGCGTCTCTCTATTGTTATAGACCTTGTCCGCCACTTCTAACAGGTCCTGCAGAGTCTTCTCGCCTAATCTATCTATTCTCTGCACCTTGTGCCTAATGTCGGGGGCCGCCTGATTGACAAACACCAACATAACAGCGGCTTATTCTCCTCCATTGTGGGATCTATGGAGGTGTACTGCCGGAAGGCCTCTATGATCCTCTCTAAGTATGCTGCCGGGCTCTCCGGCCCCTGACGAACATCTCCTACCTTGGCCAAATTGGTCGGCTTTCACGCCACCATACGGAGACCGGCCATCAGAGTCTGGCGGTAGACCCGGAGACGTTCCCTATCTTCAGCCTCATTGTAGTCCCAAAGCGACCATTCAAGGGAAAAAGTTCGGTTGATGGTTCCTGGGTTTGTAGTAGGTCTGCCGTTCTCCCCCGGAACCAGTTTCCGTGCCTCCCCCTGAATTCTTTCTCTTTCTTCCATTGTGAAGAGCACCTTAAGCAACTGCTGGCAATCATCTCAGGTGGGCTGATGAGTAAAAAGAACATAGTCTAAAAGATTAATTAGGTCTCTCAGATTCTCGGAGATTGGAGTCCGGCAACACTGGCGTCCCAACGGACAGCGGACTGCGTGCCCTCTCCTTTCTGACCTCTTTAACTGCCAGAACTTCCGCCTTTCCCCTCGGGGCAGGTAGGAGGGCCTTCAGCCAGGGTAGCGGGTCTAGAACCAAGTCTTGCCAGACCATAATATAGGGGATCTGATCAGGGTGGCCGTGGTGGCCAAATAAATACCACCCCTTTTACCTTTTCGATCAAGGAGGCATCAAACGAGCCCTCCCTGGGCCACCCCACTCCAAACGTGGGCCACTCGGCCTCACAAAGGGTAACAAACTTTCCCTTCTTGACCTCCAGGGACAGGTTGTGTGCCCTTGCCCTGACATCCTTAAAATAGCTCACCAGGATGGACAACAGCGTTGTTAGAGCCTGTCCCATGGCTAGTCGATAATAGGCAGATATGCACACCGATATTCTGCAGTTGGGGCACTGGGGACAAGGATCTGAATCCCTAGCCTTTCACACTCCCTACGGAGGTAACGGCCGTGCCCCTCCCGCACTAGCCACTCCTGGCACGGGCTGCAGGAGATCCACTGTGTGCTGCCAGCCCATGCAGGGGAATACTCACCTGGAGGTTCTAGTCGCCCCTATGGATCTTTTCGTGGGTCCCCTGATTCCACGGCCCCAGCCCGAAAACCCATGCAACCCTGATGGGTTCTCGGGCTGAAACCACAGAACCCAGAGACTCCAACAAGCCAACGAGAGATGTCACACTCACTCACACACACACAGAGAGAAAGCCAGCGACAAACAAAGCAGACAATAGACAAGTGGACAGTGAGGTAAACAGACAACCTAACCTGGTCCCGACCTACTCCCCGGTCTCCTCCTGACTGAGCCCTTGGCTACAGGGTCAGCTCCGGAGTCCCAACGGGGCCAGAGGACGTGACCTAGCCCTTGGCTACAAGGTCAGCTCCAGCTCCTGACCGAGCCCTAGGCTACAAGGTCAGCTCCGGAGTCCCAACGGGGCCAGAGGACGTCTCTGCCTGGCTCCAACCGGCGACCCACCAGCGTGTCTGCCTAGGTCCTGATCCAGGGTCCTGCAAGGGGATTCCATGTGCCTTTCCCAACACCACACCCGGCTAGTCCGGGGGTGGTTTTTCACACTCCTCCCTCAGCCCTGAATTCTATCCGGTAGTCTGTGGGGAAGGCAAATCCCGGACGAGCCCCCAAATGTTAGGGACCGACCTTCCACACCCCCACTGGACAGAAAAGCAGAGACATCGAGGATGCAGTCACACAAGAGGAGGTTTATTTTCTGGCTAGCCAGGGTCCAAGCCCCAGAGCACCAATGCAGTGGCCACTCTCGCAGACAAGGACCAGATTTTTTTTTTTAAACAGCTGAATGGCAGTTTAAAATTGTAGACAATTTTTAAAACTCATCAAATGCATACCTAAAATGGATGCATTTTTACATATTGTGAATTATATCTCAAAGTTAAAAAGTAAATTAAAAATTGTTTAGTTGAAGCCTATGTGTAGTAGTAAAACTGTGTTTACTGGAACTCCATTTTTAACTACAAATTGTGCACAGCAATGTAATCTGAAAATAGAATGTGAACCTTTATGGGATGGATGAGTCAAGTTATGTAGTATGAATGATTTCATCTCAGCATCTGAGAAAAGAGTGATAGTGGAAAGAATTATGATAACTATATGAAAGTTTTTATTTGAACTGATATTCTATTCATATTTAGTTTGCAGTGCATTTTGTTATGAAATACTGTCATACAGTGATGTGAAGCAATAAAACTCTTGTATCTTAAAGTCTTTCAGTTTTTTTGCAGTAAAATATGCATAACAAAATTTACCATTTTAACCATTTTAGTTCAGTAGCATTTACATCACCATTATCCATCTTCAGAATGTTTTATTTGCCAATTTTTAAAGAGTCAAATTTTTTTTTTTTTTTTTTTTTTGAGACAGAGTCTCACTTTGTTGCCCAGGCTAGAGTGAGTGCTGTGGTGTCAGCCTAGCTCACAGCAACCTCAAACTCCTGGGCTCAAGCAATCCTTCTGCCTCAGCCTCCCAAGTAGCTGGGACTACACGCATGCGCCACCATGCCTGGCTCATTTTTCTATATATATTAGTTGGCCAATTAATTTCTTTCTATTTATAGTAGAGACGGGGTCTCGCTCTTGCTCAGGCTGGTTTCGAACTCCTGACCTGGAGCAATCCGCCCTCGTCGGCCTCCCAGAGAGCTAGGATTACAGGCGTGAGCCACCGCGCCCTGCCAAGAGTCAAAATTTTAAGACGCTGATTATCTTCTGGCCAATCCTTTTGAAATGTACCTCCGTATTTCTGTATAGCATGCTTATATTGCTGCTTCTTGGTTCTTCCCCTCCAGTTTTACCATAATTCATTGACTTCCTGCCATAGAAGATGAGGAGGATGTATCAGTAACGTTATAGGACAGAAAACAAAAAAACATTCACGCAGAAAGGGCCTTTATAGAGAGAATTAAGAGAATTACAAAATTATTCCAAGTACTGAAACAAATTAGGGTCTATATCCAGATCATGGTTCAAAGTCGTGATATTATTGTTACTACTATGTTTCCCGGAAAATAAGACCTACCCATAAAATAAGCCCTAGCAGGATTTCTAAGCATTTGTGCAATATAAGCCCTACCCGGAAAAGAAGACCTAGTGATGGGCGTGGCTACGCAGTATGTCTGCACAACCCATGCATTTCGTCACAGAGCGGTAAAGACAAGCAGCCCTTCTCTTCTGCCCCATCGTGACAGTTACTATACCAGAGGTGACCGGAAAGGTGCAGGCAGCCCCACCAACAAGGTCGGCTCCCCCTGTCAGGTCCTGGCCATCCTGTGAGTGCTGCAGGCTGAGGCTTTGAGGGGAAAATAACACATTCCCTGAAAATAAGCCCTAGGGTGTCTTCTTGAGGAAAAATAAATATAAGACCCTGTCTTATTTTCAGGGAAACACGGTATCTAGAAATCAAAAAGCTGTCACTGATAACTGTTGCCATGACCACTACAATTCACATCGTATCTAGGAGGCTCACACTAGAATTGGACTGGAGAGTCCCAGCCACCAGAAACCTCATGTCAGTCTGACATTACATGCTGAAGACAGGTGGATGACCTTTCTCTTTACTTTCTCATTCCATATCTTGCTGGAGTATATCTATCAATACTTAGTAGAAGCTATTTTATATCAGAACATGAGCTACAAAGAGACTGTGAAGTATAATTTGTAATGTTTACTTCTTTCAAATAGGAAGAATGAAAGTTGAGAGAGCCAGTCCAAGTGACTACCACAAAGATATAGCTCTCTTTGATACCTCTACTCCTAGTATACACATGTTCACATTGTTTTCTCATCATTTAAATATGGTTATAATTTTGTTTAGGAAAATATGTAGTGTTTACATTATTATGATTGTGAAAATGTAGTATGTTTCTATTATTTTCCCTTTCCCCTTCCCCTGCATAGTTTTTTGTTGTCTTATTTATTTTGTTTTTTAGTTTTTTGTGTATTCATTATTTTCAACCTCCTTTTTCCTGAACAAATTGCTCCTAGAGTTTCCTTAATGTCTTCAGCTTTAAATGTTTTTTTTTTTTTTTCTGTGCCCGGCATATGACTATTATCTGTGCTTTCCTCACCATTACCTTGGGTATTCCTTTCACTTCTTTCCTGTGATGTTCCCTGCTTCCTGCATCCAGTGTCTTTCTCTTTCCTCCTTTTCTGCCTTGTTTTGCTGAAGTACACTCTCTACCAGCTTTCTGAGAAGGAATGTGCAGTAGGGTGAGGTGATTTTTTTTTTGAGCCTAATTTATTTCTAGATATATAAATAAATACTTTATAGAACATTGCTAATACATATTTTTCCTATGCTCTGAGTGCTATCAGATGCTCTTACCCAGTGATAACTAAGACTACAAAGTACTGTGGCATATGCTCTCAGCCTGTGAGTGTGGCTTTGTATTCTGCTATTTATTTTGATTTTTGAAAAACAGTTTTGACCAAGTTCGTTGACAGAAGGTATGCAAGTGAGTGCTAGACTGTAAAAAATGAAGAAATGGTATCATACTAGATATTAACATGCAGTTATATAGGTGATGACTCCCTGTGTTTCATATAAAGGTTGATGAAACAGGATAATGATCAACAACAAGCTTAAGATTGTTAAACATCCCTTAGTAGTATGAAAGTTATTATGTACATCACCATGATTTGCAACTAATAAAACAACATAGAAGTGCCATGGTTTCAGGCAGTTTGAAGACAACGAAAAAACTTTGTCAGATTATGATGCTGAGAATGTATCTCCACAGGAATTACGGATCTTGCTCTCCTTATTCAGGTATTCTCTCCCTGGGACACATTTTTTACACTAATTGGTGAATAATTATTTTGCTTCTCCATCTTTTCTTCTTTTCTCTAATCCTTATTAAACATATGCTAGAGCTTTTTATTATATCTTTCATGTCTCTTCTCTTTTATATTTTCCAACTGTATTATTTTGTGCTACATTTTGGGAAATCTCTTCACATCTCTGTTCCACTGTTCTATGATCTAGTTTTACTTCATCTATTGAGTTTCAACTTCAGTGAATATATTTGTCATTTCTACTTGGTTCTTTTTGAAATCTGAGTATGCTTATTTAATAACTGCCTGCTGTTAATGGATTTTGTTACTTTATCTATTTGGCCATTTAAATATTATGCCTATGTTGATTTCAGATTGCTTTGCTATCTCTAGTTGTTCAAGTGTGAATCCCCACTTCTATTTTTCTTTATATCAGATTTTTTCATATATCTTAACAGTTTTTTGTTTTTTTCTATGAGCTTATTTTCAAAAGAAATTATCTTGGACTCTGGCTCATGCCTTTGTTTTTTTGTTTTGTTTTGTTTTTAAATCTCTGGTTGCACTCTAAGGTTCTAAGACAGCCAAGCAGGTTTATGTCAGTTGAGTGACTTAAGTACAAACTTGGTTCCTCTGCCCCACTATCGCAAAGGCTTTTGGTTTTAATCTTTTTTTTTTTTTTTTTTTTTTGAGATAGAGTCTTGCTCTGTTGCCCAGGCTGGAGTGTAGTGGCCCAATCGTAGCTCACTGTAATCTCAAACTCCTGGTTCAAGTGATCCTCCTGCCTCAGCCTCTCAAAGTGTTCATAAGCCATCACACCTGACCTTGATTTTAATCTTAAGTAGTTAACTTTTGCACCAAACTTGGCCTGTGACTTGTGTCTGGCTAAGACATTGTGCTGGTGGTTAGAGATATCTGATTGCTATTTAAGGAAAGGGAGAGTCTGTGTAGTTGAACTGTAACCCTTAAGCCAGTTTAGTCTCAATATTCTCATGGACTACTTAGTCTAAGTCCTATTCACTGTTATGTTTGATTTTAACATGTGAACATTTCTCTTTCTTCATTTTGACCTTGTTTGTCTATGTTTTAAAAAATATTTTTAAAAAATATTTTAGTCAGTATTTCAAAGTTTGAAATGTTAGGTATCGGGGAATTCCAGCAAATGCTTAATTTTTTCAACCAGAATGGGATTTGAGTTTGTGGTCCCTTGAATAAAGAGTCAAAAAAGAACCTTACTGGATGCAGGGCCTGAGCTATAACAAGCTATCATTTCACCTTGGTAAAAGGTTATAGATATACTTATTTCTTTTACTGGTATGAAAAGTTATTTATTAAAATTATTTTAAAAATTGTGATAAATTATAAAATTTACCTAAATTTATTGGTTTGAGTATGGACTTAACACCTATTAAATGGTGAAAGGTGTTGAAATTTTGAGACACAATTGTACAATCATTACCACTATGTCTGCTTATGATTCTTCTGTGAAAGTCACCATCTTTGTTAATTTAAAAAATTAATTGCATATATACAAAGAAATATGACTGCTCTGCAAATGGGAAACATCTGCAATGGAAATAAATTTCTTTTAAAATTAGGAAATATTTCAGTTACATGTAGTTATGACTGCAAAAAGATAAGCTTGGTTACTTACTTTGCAAGTAACTAGCAGTAACTGGTATGTTGCTTCAGGGTGTCTCAGATGGACTCTAAGTAGCTTTGTAAGGAAAATGTTTGCTAAAGGTGACAGAGTATACCTACCCTGTTTCCCATGTGCATAAGGTCACTGGTAATGTAAGGTCTTAGCTTCAGAAAATTGTTACATCTTACTAAGGTCAGGGAGTAATTCCAAAGCATTTTAATAAAATATATATCCCCTAGTTGATAATATTTTTTTTCAGTTCCTACATGCTAAAATTAAATTTGGAGGCTTTTCTCTAAATGACATGCAGTATAAAATTATGTGGGGTATATATGTATACGTTCATGAAAAATATTATACAGTGTTTATTGCATGTATATGTATCAGGCATGAGATACTGTGGTATTTTACATTCTAATGTAAAAGGAAATATTATTTTCCCTTCTGTGAAATAATTATTCAGCAAGTTTTGCTGAATAACAAATAACAAATGCTGTATATATTCTTTTTTATTTTGAAATAAATATTTTAACTATTATAGAAGATTGCAAACATATAAAAGTAGAAAAACAGAATCACTAGGGCTTATGTACGCATTACCCAGCTTCAGTAATTATCCTTTGTGGTTTGTGCTGGGTTAATCTTGTTTCATCTATATCCCCATATTCTGCCTGTCCGGTGAATCCTGTTTCTCTCCCCTATCTCCTGTTCCCACCCCAGGGTGGGAACTTATTAGTGATAAATACTTCCATAAGGAGGCATATAATGTTTGACTGTCTTTTTGTAATAGTTTTAATATTTATGACAGGATTAAGTTCAATTTTTGGTTTCCCTTCATTTTATTTGCAGTTTATAAAAGGTTTTCTTACGGAATTAATAGTATAAAATGTCAAGTTACTCATACAGCCATTTTGCAATAATCATTATATTACATAAGTCAACACATCATAGAGATGAAACTTTCTTGAAAGAAGTAACATTCTTTTTTAAAATGAAAAACTGTCAGTGTCTTTTGGAAAAATTTTTTTAATAGTATTTCTTAATGTATTTAATACTTTGGAATGCTGTACAATTCTATTACATTAATTTTATGGATAATTTTAATTCAGCAGATTTGCTATTTTGAGATAATTTTTTTTAAATGTAACATTTTTAAAACAAATTTTTAGTTGAACGTATACTTTTAAATCCTAAGAAATTCTGAAATAGACTTTTAGTTGAACATATATTTCTAGATCCTAAAAAACTCTTTATATTGTGGTAAAAAAGAGATAATATAATACTGACATACAATTTATAGTTGACATTATAATTTTAAGTTGCAATAAAAATAAAATTAATTATTTCTTCAAGAGAATTTGTATATGTAGTTTGGCTTATTATAATTTTTCTTTTTTAATGCTATTATTCTGTATTAAAGAATAACTTTTAGGATCACATTCTTAATATGAAAACATTTATTAAGAATGACTCTTTTTTCTTGGCACCATAAGGGTGAGAAATAATTACTCCTAAGGAAATCAAATGAAATTTTATAGCTTCACAGAAAAATAAATGATGGTGGCTCTGACTTTCTTGATATTGAACAAGAAATTAGAGCTATAAGCCTAACATTTATTTTACTAGTTTTAAAAACTTGATTTCTATTGCAGTCTACATCCTATACACTGACTTTAATATTATAGTTTTTAAAAATGAAGTACATAGTTTGCATGCAGCACTGTCCATTAGGAATGATTAGGTATAGTAATCTTAACAAATTACATAAACATTGTATTAATTATCAAATTGTTATTAAATGTTGAAAACTCAGAGTATGACCTATTTTTAGAGTATATTCTTTCTGTTAATGTCTCTTTTTTAGCATTTATTGTTAAACTGTAGAAAATTATTGTGGTTTTTGTTCAGTTTGAGAGAATCTTTTAGTAAGCATTATAATATATGATGAAATACAAACCAAAATGATTATTATTTTACTTAATTTTTGAAAGATATTTTCTGATAGCTGTTGTTTTATTTGATTTCAAGTGACTGCTCATAACAGTTGTAATTATAGATTGACTTAACTTGCTCTAATACTTTACCTATGATTTGCCAAGAACTTTTAATTGATTGTATGGAAATTGTAAGCCTTTGTGTGAAGAATGGTATTTCACTGCATGAGAACTTGGCACTCACATGAATCTTAAGAAAACAGACTGTTCCCTGGAGAAACTATTCTGTAAGATGACTTTTTTTTATATTCTGTTCTGTGCTAGATTAAGTGATTTCGTTTAGTTTGCTTAGGGCAAAACATTTCAGGATATTTTGGAAAATCCTGGAATATGATTAGTCCTCTGAAAATAATACTAATTTTTATATTTTGCTTTTCTTTTTTTAATCAGTAGGCTAAAATGTTCTATATCCATTTTCAAAGCATCATTTGCAACCGGCACTGAAGACAACTATATTATTCAAAATGATATATTTTTTACCCTCCAAGTTTTGAAAATGTGGAAGCCATATATTTGAAATACCAAATATTTATTTACTCTTAATTTGATGTCCTTTTATAACTATATTGGTTAGGATTCTCCAGAGACACAACCAATAAGAGATACACACACACACACACACACACACACATACAGATTTATTATAAGGAATTGGCTTACATGATTATAGAGGCTAAGTCCAAGATCTGCAGTCAGCAAGCTGGCAGCCCCGGAGAGCTGATGATGTAGTACTAGTCTGAAAACGAGCGACTTGAGCCTAAAAAAAGTCCATAATTTGAAGTCTGAAAGCAGGAAAGAACTGATGTCCTAGTGCAAGGCAGTACTGCGGGAGTTTCTGCTTGCTTTCTGGAGGTTAGCCTTTTTCTCTTTTCATGCCCTCAACTGATTGAATGGCCCACCCACGTTAGCGAGGGCAATCCACTTTACCCAGTGTACTGATGTAAATCTTAATCTCATTCCAAAACACCCTCACTGACACACCCAGAATAATGCTTGAACAACTCTCTGGCCATCCCTTGGCCCAGTCAAGTTGACACATAAAATTAACCATTACATTGACCTTCAATAATGGGATGTAAATAGTCTTTTGATAGCAATTTTTGAACACTAAAGTACGTAACAAAGGGAAACTATCCGTGACAGACATGCAATACTCATAATATAAAACAGTTTATCTTCATTATAAAATGTTTAAACTTTATACCCCAGAACTCTCAGGCTATTGTAAATAGTCCCTAACTGAACTAAGAAATGTGGTTTTAGGAAACATTTACTTAATTCTCCAAAACTCATGCATTTTGAACTTCTCTATTCCAAAAAATTCTTGCCATACATGTTTATTCTACTTAAACCAAGCAAACAAGCAGGCATGCAGGCAAACAGCCATAACAAAGTATAATTATAGAAGGTTAATTAGGCAATATTTTTTTCAAAGTTTCAAGGTTGTTATAATGGTCACTTCCTTTTGGATCTCTCAGTTGTAACATCCTTCAAGGTTTCCTATGAAATTCCAAGGTTATTTATAAATATTTAATTATTAAATTAAAACTAATACATGTACATTGTAAAACAGTCCAATTACACATATAGATATAAGGTGAAATATAAATTCTTTCCTTCCTTTTCTCGGTCTTCCCACCCCAACTCTTGGGCCCTTTCTTTAGACTAACCACTGGTAATAGTTTCCTATCTGTCTTTCTAGAAAAAAATACCATGTCTATTCAAGTATGTATATAAGTTACTTTTACATTTTTTCTGTTTTTTGATTTATCCACGTTTTATGCCTTTTTAACCAAGGATATGTTTGTATAGGAAATCTATTTCTCTTATTCACCATTTTATATCTAACTCCTCAAACAGTGTCTGGTTCATAGTGTATAGGTGGTTAACAAATATTTGTTGAAAGAATCTTCTGTAGATAGTACACATAGATCTCTTGCATTTGTGATATAAACCATATGGTTTTGCTATATGGTTGATTCACATTTTATTTTTACCAATTCTCTATTGATGGACATTTTTACGTTAGTTCTAGTTTCCTGCTAGTCATCTGTCCCTCCATCTGTCCATTCACCTATCTGTCAAATATATACTAAGTGCTTATTTTATGCCGCATATTCTTCTAAGGATATAGGGATGGAGGAGAAAATCAAGGGCCCTGTTTACATGTAACTTTCATATGCATAGTTTGCTGAAACATATCGAAAACAATGAAATAAAACCTAAACAAACCAGTTTCATGATGGCAGTAGCTTAGGAAATGTGATGAGATAAGAGTTTCAGCTTTAGATAGGATGGCCACGTAAAACCTTTTTGAAGAGGTTACTTTTGAGCAAGGTCTGAATAATGGAAAAAATGGCTTAGAAATACGGAGAAGAGACTTCTAGGCAGAGGGAATAGCAAGTATAAAAGATCTGAGTCGAGAATAAGATTGGTGTGTTTGAGAAACAAAAAGAAGTCCAGTATGATTGGAGCATAAATATTTGCTCATAGAAATTAACAGTGCTTCATTGAGTATCTTTGTACATAAAGATTTGTTTTATGAAATTTTGTAAATATTTTTAGTAGTAGAACTGTGGGGTCAAATAGTATATGCTTTTAAAATTTTTATAGCTATGGTACAGGGCCACTTTTATCCCTTATCCTCTTTAGCCCTGAACTTTTCTTACTTTCCCCAGCTCTGAGAAACTTGAATTGTCCAGAGCTTGGTAGGGAGTGGGCACACTGGGTAAAAAAAATTCTTTTGGAGAGAAAATATGGCAGGAGCTGTGAAAGTTTGAAAGATTTTTGTATAAGAAGATGAAAATCCAATAGTAGGACACGTGCTTATATATATTGTGTTATATGATAAAACATTTGCCTCTCTGAAATACTGTGCTCTCCTTTAGCCATTTAGTGGAACTATTTCAATGCAGAGACTATCAACATTTCTCAATTCAGGAAATAAAAAATGCAGAGTTTTTCTAGAGTTACAGTTTGATAAAATGCAGTATTATAAATGATTCCTAGTTTGATACTTGGATTCAATTTATACAAATTTGTTATTAAACTAAGGAGATATGAAAATATGCCATCAACCAAAGTCAGTCAAAAACCTTTGTTAGGATGTGGCTTTGTGGAGGAAGGTAGAAAGAACATCTCCTATTTAAAATGAGTTTTAAGAAATCCTGGGTGCTATTACATTGGGCAATGAAATCCCATTTCTAAATGCTTCTCTATCAAAAAGGCATTATTTAATTTTAAAGAGTAAATGTCAGAATTACTTATAATTTTTTAGGCAGATTAGAAATTTTAGACTGGTCAAAGAACAAATTTTGTTTCATGAAGTATTTTAATGCTGAGTAAACAGGAAAGTCAAGTCACATTTGAGAGCATAGAAATGTTTGTTTAAATTTTTCCAGTCTTCATTTTTTTTGATGGGTGAATATAGGAAACTTTGTCAGATATTTTAAGATTTCCATGTACCTAGAGAGAAAGGGGCATGCAGTTAGCTGAATTATTGTTCATTTTTCTTCTACATACTATGACTCACTTCCTTTTTTATTATATTGAAAATTTCTCAAAATTAAAAATAATTTGGAGTTATCCTAGATGTCTGGATTGTAGTTAAAAAAAGAAGAAAAAAAAATAACCTAGAGGAATAAGCTTAGGAATCTGTGATGGAGAAGATTTTAATTTAACAGATGCCAATATGGTATATTCTGTTGGTTATATTAGAGGTTTTTTTAATATAGGTAATTTTTTTCCAGCATAATTTATAAACAAACTTTAGTTGGAAATTGATTTTACTTTGCTTCTTGAATCTGGTACAGCTTAGTAATGGTAAAGTAATTAATTTATGTTTTATCTGTAATGTAGTAAGTTAGCATTTTGATTAAGAAACTCAACTTATCTGATTGTCTACTGTAAAACATTCTCACTAATTTTAATGTTAATATATAATTTTGGACTGAAAACAAGTTCTTAATATCAAATCTTTAAGGTAAGGACAGGAATTAGCATTTTATTAGTCTTAATCCTTTGTCCTAAAAAGGATAGAAATGTAAAATATGTTGCATGTTTACAGAAATCTACTCCTATTATATGTAGATATATGTTTTAATTGTTTTTGAATCATTAAAACATCTAATTTTTGCTTAATAATATGCAAATGTACCACCAAATCTGTTTTTTAAGATTTTTCCAGTTTAATGTCTGAATCCAAATTCATAAAGAGTTGGAAAAATGAGATGTCTGAGCTATAGGATTCACAGGGATTTCATATGAAGCCTATTTAATCAGGATAACACTGTTATTAATATTCATAATGTCAGCTGGAACACAAATGACAGACTATGGGGCCTAAAAATTTTACTTGGTGAATTTATTAAAAGTAGCTTAAAAAATTAATGGAATTTAAGTAAAGTTGGTGAATATGAAAATCTTATGTTAGCTGAAAAAAAATGTCTATTAGAACTTTCCTTTAAAACCATTTTGCATTGATGTCTTTGACAGATTTCATTGGTACTTAAAGAAGAAAGATGCATGAATAGTCATTTAAGAGGATTTAAACACATTGGCACATTAATTTTTACATGAATAATAAGTACTTTCTGAAAGCAATTAACTTACAGTGTACAAGATATGAATTGAAAAATAAGACTGTGACATCAAGGGCAAAGCAAATGTGCTGTACATTTTAAACTTAGTGACAGGACTTTTTGATATTTTGATTTATTTTTATGGTTTATATATGGTTAATTCATTTGAAAGCAAATTAGAAGGTCATTAATTTAATGCTCTCTCCTTCCCCCAAAATATTGGTATAGCGTTAAGCATTATTTTTTGCTAGTGCCATCTGCATTTATTGAAGAAGTAAACATTTATTGTACTAACTGCAGTATTTTATTCGAGAACATATTCAATTCTGCAGAAAGGCAAAGGGATGATGCTGACTGAGTTTAAGTACTATAAGCATATGTTTTTAACATAAACTTATTGATTACAGCATAACTTAAAAGTATAATAAATGAACTTCTGAAAGTTTAGTGTAAAAAATTAAGGGCTATCCAACTAATAAGTATACAAATACATTTGTCCTGAATTTTAGCCTAAGAAAATAAGAAGTTGGGAATGGCTTAAGTAAGACCAGGATGCATTTTATTTTGTGTAGTACTTGTTACTCTCTACATTTTAATATATGCTTATAATGACGGCTGTGCCAATGCTCATGGTTTTGTTTTGATTATTGAAGTTTATTAAAAAAATTAACTTAGACCATTATGTAAAATCACAATAATATGGATTATTTTGTTTTACATTTTTCATGCAAATTTTACTACATATAAAAACATAGTTTAGTTATTAACTGTAACAGTCCAGTTAGGTTTTACCATTGAGAGAACATAGGCATTGACTGGCATTCCAGATGGGTACAGGCAGTTTCACTTGTAGTCTGTCTGTCAATGTTATATAAACATTAATTGGTTTCATTAAAAGTATAGGAATTACCTGGTGTGTTTGAGGACTCAGAGCTTTGTTGGAAAAAGCATTAATTATCTGGGTGTCTATAAATTATCATAATATAAGCCATACATTTAGGTTTTCGGAATAAAGGATGAAACTGAATTGATAATGGTTATTATTTTGTCTAGTGGCTTTCTAAAAGTTAAGTTTCATTGTGGATTTTTTGGGTTTTGGCTCTGAGGTAATCACTTATATGCCCAGTAGGGGGCAGCATATTACTACTTCAGGCACATAAAAGAATTTGCCCTGCTTAAACTGTCAATGTTTCTTGTAATTACTCCCAGTATATTTGTTGCTTGCTTATGAATTAACTTGCATTTATGGAACTAAATCATTCCAATCATTTAATTACACCTGAGGAGCTGAACTATAATTGCTTGCTTCCAACTAGGATCTGATATGGCTTGAGCAGTATTAATTTGATGTTTACTTTTCTGAGTGCTAAAAGCATTAAAATGATTGTGCAATGGGATTACATTTTACTAATTGCTGGCATTCATTAGCTGGGTAAATGATGAGGAAGAGTGACTGTATATTGCAGAGGGATAAAATTATGGTTTTAAATAGTATATTACTAAGCACATTAAGGCCTGTAAGACATGTTTTAAAATACTCCAGAGGTTATTAAAGACTGTATTTTCTACATGTCTTGCTATATGAATCTCTTATTAAAATACTGCAATTATTATTAACCTTTTTGGGCAATATGTAGGGAAATGGCTTCATTGACTGAAACATATTTCTTTGATATTAATAACTTCCTATATTTTCAGCTAATCCAAAAGTAAATGAAAAATTTAGAAAAAGATTGCCAACTCCAGATCAACATATTTAGAGAAAATTGGAAAAGGAGAAGCTTACTACAGCTTTATTTGAGGACTTTTAAAAGAACGCAGGTTCTAGCTGTGAGGTAAATCTAATTTTATTCTCCTTAAAAGCACGCAAAAAAATACTTGGATACTTTTATCTTGTTTACTATGAAAAAAAATACAACAGGGAAATACCAATAATTATTTTTTTTTAATTTTTTAAATTTTTTCTTTTTAGATCTAGCCCAATCTGAGAGAAATATCAGTAATTCTATATGTTAATGATAGTTTTTATGTTTTTTTAATAAAAAAAACTAGAATGGCATTCTTAAATGACTTTTACAAGTATAGACTGTTTTATGTGAATATATACATACTAAATTCAAATCAATAAATTTGAAATTTTTTGATATAAAATTTATGGCAAATACAGTAAAAATTTTATTTTTTGAAAATGTTTCAAATTACAGTTAGAGAAGGCTTAACTTAAATAAATTAAATGGCTCTCTAACCAAAGGAGCAAGAATGTCTAAAAGCTTAACCTGAACTGTATTTACTAAAATAAAAGTGTGAAAAAAGAACCTTTTTCTGAGAAAAAGATTTAATTTCACTTGTTGAGATACACAGTTAATTGTCCTGTTATAAATGTTTTAGAAAACCATTTATCCTGTAAATTCTCTGTTAAACAAAGGTAAAGTTTAGGTGTGTTCTGATATATTGTTTTAAGTTTATTTATCTAGAGTTGGCTTTATTTTAGCCTCAAATCTTGGAGCAAAAACCAGAGACATTGCCAGAGCAAACAAGAACAGGAGCACAAATGGAGGACTGGTCAAAAGGTAAGGACTTTAAAGGTATTAAAACCAAGCCCCAGGTGTTGTGCTAGTTCAAGGCACTGAAAGAAGTGTGTGTTCTAACCAGTATGTTAAAGGCAGACAAGCTTGCATGTGCACAAACACACACACACACACACACACACACACACACACGGGGAGCACACACAAACTGACCCACAGATTACAAAAGAGACACAAAGAAAGACATGGGGAAAGAGACATACACAAAGAGAAGGGGACACTCACATGCACACAGAGAAAGAGACACACAGAAAAGAGACATTGAGAGAGGAAGAAGAAAAATGACACAGGGGAAGAGAGAGAAACATACCTGCATACAAATAGACAGAGGAAACTGAGAGAATGACTGGGAGAGAGACACAGAGGAAGTCAGAGAAAGGAACGTAGACAGCAAGAGACATAGGAAGGAAGATATTTAAAGAGAGAGATGCAAGAGACATAGACACACATATGGAAGCACATAAAAAGAGACACAGAGACTCCAAAAAGAAAGAGAGATACCAAGATAAGAGAGACAGGAAAAAAAAGAAACCCACCCAGAGAGATAGAGGGACAGGCATATTCACAGATACCCACAGAGAAAGAGAGAGATACCAGAGTGAGAAAGAAAAAGACACCAGAGAAACAGACACACAGAGTAAATAGAGTTAGAGAGAATGGGAGAAAGACAGACACACACATGGAAACCAAGGAGAAAGACATAGATCAGAAGAGACACATACACACAGAGAAACAGACTGAGACATACATAAATATAGAGACACATGCACATTGTAAGACACACTCAGACAGAGACAGTCAGAGCTACAGAGATATGCAGAGATATACAGGGGGAGACAGAGAAAGACATACAGACAGAGACATAGGGAAAGACAGAAGAGAATATTCACAGATATGTACAGGCAGAGGGACACAGCCTAAGAGGCAGGGGACAATCAGAGACAGAAACACAGTTTGAAAGAGAATCTGAAGACAAACTGACTGAGGGACAATCAGAAAAAGAGTTAGACAGACAGATGGATGGGTAGATAGGTAGAGCAGCACACATACAGGAGGGAGAGAGGTAGATGTAAGATCCATTATAGCAAAGTATTGAAAATTTGGAATCCTTGGGAAATTAATCATTCTGAATATAATATTATATATAATTGGGTTCTTAAACTTTTTTGTACCTCTTTTTTTTATTTCCTCTCAGTTTTATAACTTAAAAAATAGGATTCTTGCTAAAACAGTGTATACATCTCTTCCTTTTTCAGTTCCCCTTTCCCCAACATATATTAACCATGTTGTTACCTTTTTTTAGAAGGTTAAAGGCCACTTTGGGGGACTGTTCTGTAATCATTGTACTAAATAAGTTAATAATTACACTTTGAGGTATAGAAAGATGCTATATTTTCTGAGTACCTTTTTCTGATTTGTACATTTGTTTTTGATTTCCATACTGTTAGATAAATTTTCTTACTGTTTGTGTCTACCATTAGTAATTTCTCTTCTTATTTGTGACTTTAGGCTGCTTGTTATGAGTTTAGGATCCACTTAACTCATTGAGTTGTATATAAAGCTGCAATATATAATATCTGAGTAAGGTGGTTAAAGGTTTTTAATGCAAAGTTAATAGTTTTAGTGCATGAACTATGGTGACACTTAATTTTGATATATTCTTTATATTCAAGTTTATGATAAGAATGTATTGGTATAACATTGGGAACTCATTTGTTGCTATATTTTAAGCTATATTTTTATTTAAGTAAGCAAGTAAACATTCTTCTTTTAAAGAACTAAAAAAGAATTTTATTCAATTTATGTACAAAATAACAAAAAGGAAGCAAATAATGCCATGCCTGTGGTTTATATCCCTATTCATAGATCATATTGCTGTGAAAGTCATATATTGTTCAAATTAGAGAACAAATGATATTTAAGGAGCCAAATAATTATTTTTAATATAGCTAAAGGGATAGACACTGTGGAGGAAGTACTTCTCATAAATGTAAAATGTCCAGGAAAGATGGCAAGGAAGAAGCTGCTGAAGCTCTGGTATACTTAAGAAAAGGAAGGTTTTAGCATTGAAGACAGATGCATAAATAGTTTGCAGGACGCACGGACTACAGACAGATATGACCAAAACATCATTAAGAAAGTCTGTATTTTTACAAGCAATTTTTTGATATTGGAAATAGGAATAAGACATTCATTTTTATAAGGGCCTGTTAATAAACATCATTAAGAAATAAAATTAAATGGGTAAATGTAGTAACTTAAGAGTTTATGGATAATTGGTGTATTTAAACAGCAAAGTCTCAGATGGTCATCTCTCTGATAATAAGGTTCATGGGATTTATCCTAAAACACAGATTGCTTCAAAGTTCTATCTTACACAAATGTTCATAGTCTGGTCTTGTGAATAGTTATTTTATTTAATATCATTTTGCTATTTTTAAAAGAAATCGAGTTAATTAAAATTTGTATTACACTTGCATTCTTATAAATTTCATTATAAGGAGTGCTGAAGTGGCCATTTTTTCCCTAGCTTTGTTGTAGAAACATTGCTGAAATATTCTAAGTCAAAGAGTTCATGAGGTAGATAACGTAACAGATATAAATATCCATTTACATTTTTCTTTGTTTTTGTCATAGACATATTGGCAAATGGAAATCTGAGGTTGGTAGATGGGATGGGTAAAGACATCTATCTACAAAATGTGTCCAAGTTTCCTTAAGTAGTTAAAAAACAACCCTGAATGAATGTATTTTTAATTACTTAAAAGGTACATTGTTTCTCTTTTTGCACACTTAGAAACAATTCTGCATGAATTGTGTTGCCAACTGAGCATTGGTACCATCTTCTGACCTTTTAAAAAGTTTTGCCTTTTTGTGTTAACTTTGTCAGTTGTTTTTTTTTTGTAAAGAAAAAAATGAAATGTCATACTCAAAGGAGTTTATACTTACGTAAAGTCAACCCTCTGAGAGAATAAGTTATATGATTGTTGTTTAGCCCTTTTTAGCATTTACTTAATGTTTATTTACATGTGTAAGAAAAAAGGCATGAAGGTCAGAAATCTCTTAAGAATAATTATTTGGAATATGGTTATAAATTCCTGATTATGACATATTAATTTTGGTGGTTTTTATTAGAAGAAACATGGTCTATACAACAATTGTGTACAACAATCCTTTGGAAATAGTTTGCATATTATTTATGAGTAAATATGTCTGCCATGAGTATACATACTTACAGTAATGTAGGTAAAATGAGGTCTGGATACCAGTAACATTTACAAAATTGTGAAACTTATTTAAATTTAGAACCTTTAGGGGTCAGTGTTCCCTAAGAAAGGTTAAAAAAGGTTACTGTGCCTACCAAAATTAAATATTTAGTCAGCTATATTTTAAATATTTCTTACCAAGTAAAGGTAAGAAATGGTGAGACTCATACAGCTTGAGGAAGCTTTAGACAAAAACCTTTCAGTTTAATGAGTTTCTTCAGTATTATTTTTAGGTTTATTATTTTAAGGAATCATATTTAATATGAATTTTACACACAGTAGTTATTTTCACTTATGAATTATCTAGATTTAGATATGGATTACATATTTTTAAACTAGTTTTATTTTTAAGCTTAAAAAGTGAGCATGATTCTAAATCAGGAATCATTGGGCCCATGTGAAACGAGGTGAGAAACCACTTCTAGAACTGCTTATGTTAATAGAATCTTTATATGTGACAGTGTATCGAAGGCTAGTAAATATTTTTTTAAATCTAATCTTTCTGAGATTATGTAAAAAAGCAACTGTCCTCCTCTTTATTTTAGTGTTAGACTAACAGATATCTTTTATAAACATGATTCTTATGGTTTTTCTAAAAAACACAGTAAATGACCAAAAAATTTCTATTAAATAAATAGGTAAGTAAACAAAACTTAGCAAAAGCTAACTTGTAAGTGGTGTGTTAGTTTCTTAATCGAGTCAGAGTACTATTAATTTGTGCTTGGCATTTTGAACCTGTGTGCCACCATCAACTTCTTTTCTTATTGGTTCATTTATCTTTCTGTTTACCAGGTACATACTCTTTTTAACTTTTGTCCATCTGTTATTCTATAATTGAATTATAACTAAAACTTCTGCAGATCTGTAAACATTTATAAGAGTAGACAACTAAAGAAACACTATAGAAAAATATCATTGATGCTTTTAAATGTTATTGATCATTATAACTAAATAAAATATGATTGTAGAAGCTTATATCATTTTCATAAACTATTTTATGTTTAAGGCAGAGAGGAAAATGGCAAATTGCTTAGAGTGGACATCCATTTCTACTAGCAAGATAGCTGGTAGAAAAAAATTATTCCCCTGGCATTAGATACTAGGCATTAGATTAGATACTCCTTGAAATTCAAGGAGTTGAAAATACCTAATTAATCATTCTCTGTTAAATTATAGTTCTTAAATTTTATTTAATAATTGGCATTGTAGTAAGTAATGATATTTTCCCTAAATAAGTAATATAATTAGTGTTCTTAGATATTGCCTATATTTTAAAGCAGCAGATAAATTGCACTGGAAAACCAATAGGTTTAATAATGTCAATAAAAACGTTGTGATGGAAAAGAACACAGGTTTTGGACCTGGTAGACATAAATTACAATTTTTTAATTGTAATTAAATACAATTAATTACACTTCCACTTACTATCTATCTTGGGTGAATGTTTCATAACGATTTGTAAGTCAGAGTTTTCTTGTGTATGAAATGGAGAGAGAATTCCTTTAGGACTACTGTGAAGATTAGGAATGCTATGTATAAAGGCCCTACTACAATGCCTGAACAGGAATTAATTTATTTAATATGTATTTCACATTCCAGAATAATTACTTTTGCTAATGCGATGGTGCTAGTGGTTACAGGTGCTAGAAAAAAGATTGTTGACATATTTTACAGGACCTTTAAATAAATTGTGGTTGTTGCTATTGTTATTCCTTCCAGCTATAGAAGGTAGATCTATTAAAAAGTTTCAATAGTATTAAGAAACATTATTAACAGTATTTGAAATGGTTATTATTAGCTTTATAAGGATTCTATCTTCTTCAAATAAAATGTTCAGAATATCATTGGATACTCGATTTTTCCAAGCAGTGTAGCTAATATTTAATATATTTGATAAACTATAATATAGAATCAGTGGTATTCATTTAGGGTAAAATCTAATTTTGCCTGTGTTGAAATTTCAATTGCAATAAAAATCTTTAGATTCATGGCATCACAGAATACTTTATGTGTTATTTCCTTTTGACAAGTGTGAATTTAAGATTGCGTTTTTAAATTTTCCATGTGCCATAGAGGGGTTAAAAAAAGAACATGTCTGAGGTCTGATTAAATTTACTATTTATGTCCATAGGACCTAGCTTAATAGAGTGCTAGTAGCTTCTCGCACATGACCATCTAGAATATTTGAGAGAGTGGTTTTAGGAATACTGGCAGCTGGCCAGCAAGGATTGATTCATTTCCTGAGGAAATGCTGAGGCTACTCTTAGAAGAATGATCGAGGTTATACTATTATAAGAAAATGTTTCTTTTATTTTAAATAAGTTTATTAAAATAAATAGGATTCTGGGTTTCTTTGTTTTTTAAGCTTTAAGCTTGATTCTATTAATGCTCTTGGTGTTAGAAAAATAGAATGAAAAAATGTTTACAGGGGTAACTTAATTTTCTAGCTGGCTATAATGTTTGTTGTGAACTGTGTTTTGAAATTCATCATTTCTTATATGAATACTTTACATTGGTGTGTTTATGCCAAAAATTATTTTTTAAATTATGTTTTGGTAGTTTTAAAAATAGATTTTAGCTTTTAGAGCAGTTTTAGGTTTTACAGCAAAATCGAGCATAGAGTACAGAGAGTTCCCATAATATCCCTTACTCCTACATACACACGACCTCCCTTACTATCAACATTCCACAGTGGTATGTTTATTACAACTGATGAACTTATCCCTAAATTCTTAATAAGTGAAAAGTTTGTGAGATAACACGATTCATTCATTCTCTCTCTCTCTCTCTCTCTCTCTCTCTCTCTCTCTCTCTCTCTCTCTCTCTCTCTTTCCCTCTCTCCCCCCCCTCATTGCTTTCTTTTTTTCTCTCATTTTTCTCTCTTTCTTCCTTCACTAAATTTAAATAGTGTTTTAAATCAGTTCAGGCCCCACTCTTTTTGTGGACTTCTTACTCCATCTTTGGTCTTCCATTTTGTAGAAACGATCATTACCAAGAAGAGTAAGTATCAAAAATGGTAAATTTCTCTTAATAGGACCTGCTCTCCCGCATTTCTATTATTGGTATGCTTCTTTCTTTATAGAATTTGTGACTCTATTTCTTTGGTTTAAAGAAATACCAACTCTACTTTTAAATGCAAGCTCTTTCAAATTTATTTATAGCCATGAAAACACAACCATTTTTTTGAAATAGAAAAAACTAGTTAGATTTGTCAGAAGTTTTTTGCCTTGTTTTTAAATTCTCCATCCTTGAGATCTGAGCTCTTCAATAAAAATTCTCCTTCATTTCTGGTTATGGCCTTTCATGCCAGAGCACTTCTTCTAATACATATTTACAACACAAATCTTAATATAATATTATTGAATCTTTAATTTTTGTAGACATTAGAATTTCAATTTATCATATTTAAGATGACTGTTGTGGTCTCCTTAGTATGATTACAATAAAGTTCTGAGTGTGTATTGGCATTTTGTTGATTTAGGATACTTGGATCAGTATACACTGTTATATAGACTAAATTTAAGACCATTTACAGAGTTGGTACAGGTTGAGTGTAGAATAGGACTGATGTGACTTCCTAGATTTAAAGGTATTCTAAATACTTTTAAAAAAATATTTCTTAAATGACAAAATTATATATTTTAGTGTACATTCACTTACTACTTTTTGGTTATAAATATATCCATGTTAGTAGAATTTTTAAAAATTTGGGAGGATTCACCAAATACTCCAACTTTTAGTGGTTTGGTTTTATTTGAATCAAAACAACCTATCATACTATAGGTTGTTACCGTGTTATTATCTTTGGGGGAGTTTCAAATATAATTTTTTCTTTGTGTTTTGCTTGTTTTAGGGAATATAAAAAAGCAAACAGAATAAATCAGGCTTCCATATTTTGAAATTGGTTAACTAGATTATTTTATAGTCTAAATGATTGAATTAAAAATATTCTAATTTCTAGCTTTTGGGTAAAATTGATAATAACCCTTTGCCAAATGGTGAAATTACTGAAAAATATAAGGTAAAGAGTAATTATTTTTAGAAAATCATATTTTGACGTTCATGTTTATTTTTTGACTGATCCTAGTTTTCACATTTTCACAATCATAACCATTTAGTGCTATAAAATTAAGATGATAATGTTTGAAAAGTGCAAATGGGTTAGTTCATATTGAGAAAATTATACTAGTATAGAAACTGAATGTGTAAAGTTAAGCACAAGATACCTTTATTTTCTTCTTTAATTAAGGTTCTCTCTCACTCCAGAAAATTCAAAAATTTCAGATTGTTATCAGTTACTAGCAGATTAGCATAGATAGGGTTTAGTTAGCATTAGTTTCCTTGAACCAGCAGCAAGTATTGGAGGAAAGAAATATGATAGGGAAGACAGAACAATTATGTAGTCCTTAAGGTTTCAGGCTTGTATACAAACTCTAAGATTTGGAATATGGAGTATGGAGTTTTCTGTATACTTTCCACAGATTACTATAAGTGTAAAGAAGTTAGAATTTGAAAGAATTTATTTTAAGTAAATTACATGGTTTTAAAATTTTTATCAAAAAATCAAATGTTGCAAAATTTGAAGTTACTGAAGCCTTTTACTCAATTACTTTTTAACAGTTTAAAGTTAAAGACAAGTAATGATTACATTTCAGCAAATCTGATTGTTTCCTTTCAGAAACCTTCATTGCCTATATTTTATAATCAACTAGTACAGAGTTTAAGATCAGGACAAGGCTGCATTAGTCCAGGTAAGAAGAGCAAAGATAAAAAAAAAAAATTTCATTAAAAAAGCAGTCCTTAATCTCCTGAGAATGCAGTAGAAACTAGCACTAGAGACTTCCTCTGCATTTTTAATAGGCCTTTTGCTTTCTAAGATGTTCTATATTGGTCCTTTATTATCTTTTTCTTAAAAGTCTCTGCCCTTCCCCCAAGTCATTTGAAATGAACATGTTATCAAAAAACAAATTTACTTTTCTGAGGCTTTTTTGTCTGAAGTATTTAATGCTTTTTAAAAAAAATTAAAATGCTAACTCTTAACAGAAGTCAGATGATGCTATAGTGTAATTGACTAACAAGGCACTAGTTTAGTAGTCACAACTGATTAATGAAATAGCAGTCCTACCTTTTCCTTTTATGCTTTTCTTTTTGTTTTTTTGGGCTTTTTTTTTTTTGAGAAACAAATGGTAAATTTGAATAAAACATATCATTTGCATAGAAAGTTATGTAATGATGCCATATAGAGTATAATGATTTCCTAAAACCTTGTATTTAAAGTAACTTGAATTACAATGAGAGATAAACAGAATATTTACCCATCCCTTATGAGCTGCTGCTGATATGTAAATTTATTCTTCTACTTTGCACAAATATACTTTTGAGCTACTGCTTAAACACTTTGAGGTCCTTAGTCAAACAGTTTTAATGATGCCTCCAATATTATGAAAGTGTGACATTTGATGAATGTCTCATATAGTTTTGATATCTGGGTACATGTCAACAAAAAAAATTGAGCATTGGTTTGTCATGCAACACCTAGATAATTTATAATTTTACTGTTTATATCCATCTTGACATTTTTTATCTGCCAAAGGCAGGTTTCATTTGGAATCTTAATCTGAGATTTATTTGGTGGATCTGGAAATCATAGCTAGGGTTCCCACAGGAAATGGTCCATCTACCAACAGATTAAATGGCAGTCCTGCAGTTGTTAGGGGAGCTCTGCATTTAACACACATGCATACTCATTCAGTCAGCACTGTGGAGAAAAATTAAAGTAGTAACCCAGGTTTAGGAACAATGTAGCTAAAAAGTCCCATATTTGCTGAATGACAAAGGGTTATATAGCAGCATTTCATTTTATTATTCGTGCTTGAATTTCTTGTTTGCTTTGTTGAGTCTGCTGACGAATACTAATAAATGCCTGCAACAATCCAGACGAGAGATGCCTGGCAACAAAGCTATGCGGTGGACCTCCCTGATCTTCTCCAGTTCACAACCTGACCTTTTGAAAAATTGGCTGGGCTAAGCTGCAGAATTTGGGTGTAATGGTTATTGTTAACTCCAGCTTTAGGATTTATTAATTTGTGTGATCAAGACTTACCTATACTTCAAAGTTTCAAAAGACCAAACACAATCATCCATCCATTAGAACTAGCATTGTGTTTCAGTGATTCCTGCTTAGTATCTGTCTAGCAATTCTTCTGTTTTGTTTTTAAAATCTAAATATATTCTTAAACAAAATGAATGGCATATTTAAAGAAAATCTATTTTTTTTACTTTTTATACTTAATATTGGAAAATTTATCCTCTATAAATGATTAATGAAATTGTTGAATTTACAATTAGTATGTGTTCATTATTAACAAAAACATATAATTATTAAACTATTTTACTTGTAGTTGTAGAAATGCAAGAATTACTCAGTTTAGTCATGTTTTTAATTAACTTACACAAATTATTCTTATAATAAGAAAATTTGAGAAAGGCTGAAATGGTTAAAAATATATTGTAAATAGCCAAGTAGGTCCTATCACTAGGGGGGAGAGGGAGGAATAAAGATTACTATTATGTTAGTTAATTAAATTTTAAGATAGTTTTCATAATAATTTCAGCCTAAATAATATTTGTAATGTTTTTAATAGCATGATATAAGTTTTACAAAGCCTTAATTTATGTGATATGTTTATAAGTTACTTAGGTAGCCTAAGTTTTAGGAGATTACTCTATGATACTATTACTCTATGATACTATGATACTTCATTGCCTTCATATGGTAAAGGATGTTAAAATTGAAAACCTTAAAAACATTATAGAATTTCAGAAATAATTATATACTTTAAATAGTTCCTATACAGAAATCTGAGTTTTTCCCCCAGTAGAATGAATATTGATGTGTTTATGACTATTTCAGACTTGGTGAAACTAACAAAAAACTTTTTTAAAAATTTTGGTATAGTATCACCACCTTAAATAGCTTTTTAAATAAAAACATAAGAAACAAGATGTCAGTATAGTAATTTCCATGAATAGCCAATGGATAATTTGAAACATGGTATAGCAAGTCATTGAATTGTCATAATCAAAGATAAAATAACCTCACCACTTCTTTTTGGCGTGTATGTTTTTGTAGATACAAAACTATGTATAGGAGTATAAAGGATACAGTTTATTTTGAATGTCTAACCCCAATGTCCAAATCAGTTCTATGATACTGATAAGTTTCATGATTTTCTGGCTTTACAACCTTAATAAAAGCTTACTTTAATATCACTACATCTAGCCTCCCGTTCCTAATATGTTTCTGACTTTTCCTCAATATATGTACAATATACCATATTAGACTACATAAGAATCTATATCTGTGTTTTCCAAGATGGTAGTCACTAGCCACATGTGGCTATTGATCAGTTTAAATGTGGCTAGTCTAAATAGAGATTTGCTGTATGTATAGTAGAAAAAAGAATGTAAAATTTCTGAAAACAATTTTTATGTTACATGTTGAAATGATGTTTGTGATATTAATATTACTTCTTATTTCATTGTAATGTGTTTACTAGAAAATTTAAAATTATGTAAGTATCTTGTACAATGTATTTTTAGGATAATACTCATCTGTAAAATTGAGCATTTTACTGGGACTTACCCCTATTCTGCCACCAACCTTTTGTTTACTTCTTTGCAAGGGTTACTCATGTTGTCTGTCTCCTTAATTCTTTGTCATTTCCCCCTGAGAGAAGATACACTTTATAATTTACCTTTACATCCTATATAGCACCTGGCACTGTATTGGTGCTTAATAAAGTATTAAATAAAGTACTCATTTTAATGCTTTTTAGCTATCCATTTAGCCTCTAGATGACTATCTAAATTAGTGTTTCCTTTCATTGATTCATTTTATTTCAGTGAATAAAAGACCTAATATATCCACAGCTTTTTTGCTATGTGTTTTAGGAAGATGAGTGAAATAGAGAGCTTACGGTCTAAAAAGAGAGGTCATAAACTGTAGACACCAGATCTATGTATTCTTTTATGTGTCCGACAACAACACATTGGTAATTGTGAGGAGATTGAAAAAGTAGATAAAACAAAAAGATTGTCTTACAATTTCATTTTAGCTGTATGTGGAGATAACCTAAAAAATATGCTGGCAAGTTTGTTTAAAGACCAGGTAGAGGACATTAAATATGTAGACCAATGAAAGTGAAAAATATAGTTTTAACTTATGACTGTTAAAGCCTAAAAACATATTAAAAAACCCCCGAGAGAGTCAGTATACAGTATGCAAGTAACAAGCTTGAATTTTTTAAGCCAACAGAGTCCAAAAGTTACCTGATTTCCTGTGACTCCCAATTAGATTATTAGAAGGATAAGAGCCTGCAGTCTACTTGCTATGATCCTGATTGTAATTAATATCATGTACCAATATAGGGAATGATCCAATTATGTTATATAAGTGTGTTATTTAAAATTCCTATTTTTCTGCCATGGCATCGAATTTTAAAAAATATACCATTAATTTTTTTTCTATGAGATTGAATTTTCTTTCAAGATCTTTCCTTAATGTCAGGATTTCTAAATTTCAAAGTCCTATTATTTCTTTAATTTATTAGTTTTATAATCTAATGCAAACTTTATTAAGCCATTATGTATTAATTTCAAGTTTTAACCTTAAGTATTTTCTCTCTGTGTTTTTGTTGTTCATTGAATTAGATAGTATTCTATTTATTTTCCATTTTCATGTCTTCTGATATTTTAATAAGAAATATTATATAATTAATGTTTCTGAAAGATTTTTCCACATAGTTGCTAACATTTCCAACAGAAAACAATAAATGTACAGATAACAACTTGATTGATTAGGATAACCATACTGATTTTAGCTGCACAACTGTATGCTGGCCATTAGTCACCAAATAAATTTGTTCAGGATATCAAGAAATTTATTAATATGAAGACTAAATGAATAACCAGGACAATCTTGCTCTTATTTTTAGTATTTGAAAAAGATTAAGGATATAAATTAGAATTATAAATTTGAATATGATCCCAAGATGGTGATATTTGGTATCTTATGGAAAGGTAGGAGAAATCAAAATAGGGAAGCTACCTTTAGCAAACCCATTTTAAAGATAATAATAGCTAATATTGTGTAGTCTGTGCTGACACTTTTCAAAGTCATTTACACTTTTTAGTGATAGGGAAATTGGTGAAAGGTTAAATAATTTGCTAAAGGTCATACAGCTATGTTGTGGAGCTAGAATTCAAACGCTACAGTCTGTCTTCAGAACCCATGCACTGACTGTGTTTCTGCTTGGAAGGTCTAAATACATCATTTTGTCATGGTGGTTAGACCACTTGGATGTCTAAACTTTTCTCTTGGAAAAGAGAGAGAAAGAGAGAGGAAGAAAGAAAGTACTACAATAAATAACTCAAGGAATTGGTAGAAGTCATTAGGAGCCACTAGTTGATATTGTTGTTCTGATTATTTTGATACTAATGCTAATTTTTTTCAAAGTCCTTAACCATTGAAAAAAGGCATCTTTTGTTTAAAATATTTAAAATGTAGTACTACTATAATAATCCCATCATCACATCAAATTTACACTAATAGCAAAAAATGTCATATTTTTTGATGTTTTTATATAATCTGATGAGAGATTATATAGGAAAGAGAACGAATACACATGAGTTTTGGGTCTTTTTATATTTGTACAGTCAGATACTAAAGTGTTAGAAATAACCTTCCTTCCCCACCCCTCAAAAGATAGAATTTAAAGAAGAACCAATTATGTTAGCAAGTATCAGAGAGCACATTACCGTCATTATGATTTGTTTTATTTATAAATGCACCTAAGTAGTACCTTCATCTTAAGAAGCAAGAGATCCATTTATCTGAATCTATTTGCCCATAGTGCTGCTATCATCTTTTCTCTTTTCTGTCCCTGAGCTCTCAGGTAGCTGGGATGTTGCTATTCTGAGTAGCCCCAGTAGGATCCCTAGAGACAATTCTAGCTCAACCACTCTGAAGAAACAGCTCTGTAAACAGTATTGACCCCCCAGGGGACCATCAAATCCGTTTACACAGATACCAGTTGTCACAAACTATTTACAAAGCCAGGCAGAACAGAATTTCCCAGCCTCTAGGAATCCCTATTTGATTCTAGCCACCTTCTCATTTCTATGTAGTAGTCATGAAATAATAGCTATTTTTGGCCATGAGTCATGATTTCTTGGGTAGCATCAATTAAACTGAGTATATTATATATTAACTAATATATAACTGTCTGGAGAATTGAACTCAAAGGGAGTCCCAAAACTTTCTTTTTTAGAAAATGAAATAGTATCATAATACTGTTAATTTTCTAGACTAAAGAATTGAGGGTTTAACAACAACATTAACATTGAAGAGAGCTGGCAGTACTGACACTTTCAGGAGTAAAGTAAGAATTCATTCGATCATGAAAATGGTCTATTGAAAACAGCATGAAAGATACTAGAGAGATACAGGGTCTTCAAAGCATATAATGCAGCTGGCCTATCCACATATGTCAAGATTCTAAAAAAAGTCTTCACTAAATTCATCCAATTTCCCTGATAAATAAACTATCTCTAGCAATCACAATAGGTGGCATTTTAGAGGAATGCCTGGTAATAGTCATCTATAACATAATTTTCACATGGTTGCAGGATAACTTTACATAGCATTGATAACATTAGCTAGTAATAGCAAACTCTGGAGAATATATTTGTTTCCAGGTGGTCGAATTCTTATGTCTAAATAAAATAGTGTGTCTACGGAACTGCAAATAAAGGAATTGATAAAATTTTTCCTGTTAACTGTGAGAACAGAAAATCAGACTTCATAGACTTATGAGTTATGAAGAAGAAATTGATAATTTTATTCTCTAAGTCCATATGGAGTATTTAAATAGTATTAATTCAGTTAGTCATAATAATGGTACAGTTAACAGGAAAACATTAAATATTAAAGCAGATTACTAAAGAGAGTTTCCATTTCAAACTGTATGAGAGAGGTATAGGAATCAATAGAATAGTTCAAGGTTTAAGTTTTCATCTGCCTAGACATAAGGGTTTGAATCAAAAGTCAGTATCTGTCTTTCTTTTTAACATTTATTTTATCTTTTGATTTAACTAATATGCACAACAGACCTAAAACTTAACTTTTGTGGCATTTTATTGGTTTGTGTTTATATTTCTATATGCAATTCTTTTTAGTGATGGGGCAGTACACATAAGCTCAGCTAAAGCTTTTAGTAGCTTCATCACATCATCACTTCATGAAGATCTTTCTCCTGGGCTGGAAAGTTTAGGGAAAATAATTGAAGACTGAATTTAGAGTTAGTAAGTGCTACTATCTTTTCTTGGTTGGAAAAGACACTAATTCAGAAATTATATTTAAGTTGGGCTTTGAATAAGGTAAATAAAAATTTACAAAACGCAAGACCATAGAGCAGTATCTTAAAATTTCTTTTGAAAAGTCAAAGTGCATCATGCCTGCAACTTACTTGCAGTGTTTCAGAAAAAAATTATGTACATGTAGATAGATGGATAGGTAGATATAGAAAGTGATTAATAAAGCAAGTGTGACAAAATATTAATATTTGGGGAATCTGGGTGAAGGCTAAATAGGAGTTCTTTACACTGTTTTTACAACCTTTTTATGAGACAAATTATTTCAAAATGAGAAGATAAAAAGAAATGGTTATCTACTATCAGTAGTTGTCAGCTTTCTCATCTGTCTCTGTCTTCTGCATCCATTGAAGTCTTTGGCATTTGGCTTTCACTCTTCTCTCCATTTCCTTACATTTTCCTTGATTATTTTTTAGTGCCTTCAAAGATGACACTTCAGCACCCTGATTTCTTGAATTCCCCCTTCACTATCAGTTTGTTTCATCAACCCATTTCCAGATGAACTACACCTAAGACTTTGTCCCTAACTGTTAGTGATTTAAGAAATTTTCACATCCTGACTCTTTGGCTATCCTTTAGTAGTGTGTTACTTTGCATATTCCTGCTTCTCCTTTTTTGAAGCAAATGCCTTGGTAAAGTCTTTCTAGAGTCATCCAGTTTTGCATTAGTATATCTAGCATATTATATGTATTAATATTTGGTCTCTAAAACACTAGCACAGCCCTTATTACATAATATTCAAATCATTAGATCAGTTTGCCATCCTCACTGCACTATAGAGTCCTTGAATGGAGTGTTTATTTCTTACTCACCTTTGTTTTCCCAGTACCTATCACAAGGCATATCACACAGTAGGTTTTCTGTGATTAGTACATTAATGAATAAAGTAATTAGAGGAGTCAAAATTTCTATTCAAATGATTGAACACTGACACAGCATAATGTAGAATGGCAGAGAAGAAGAGCATTGAGAACCTTTAGATGATTTAACAATAATTTGCTGAAATCATATTTGCCAAATAGTTGGCCCAAATCAACAAAAAAAGGTAACAGAAAAATTTTATAAATTAGCCTGTTTACTCTAAAGTAAAATTAAATCCTCAGTAGAAAACTATGGATAGTCTGATTTGCAGGGCAGGCCTCAAATGTCTGATGAACAGTTTGAATTAGGAGAAGGGGACATTGCAAATTATAATTGATACCCCAGAAATACAAAATATCACCTGATACTACTGTAGAAACCTCTATACACACAATAGACAAACCTCTATACACACAATACACAAATATCCAAGTCAAATGAAGACTTCAATATAATTTATAATAGCTGTAAATAAAATAAAATGTTTAGGAATATAACCAAGGAGATGAAACATCTCTACAAGGAAAACTTAGAGGAAATGGATAAATTTTTGAAGCACACAACTTCCCATGCTTGAATTAAAAAGAAATAGATATCCTGAACAGACCAATAACAAGTAGTGATATTGAAATGGTAATTAAAAATCTCCCCTCAAAAACAGTCCAGGACCAGAAAGATTCATAGCTGAATTCTACCAGACCTACAGAGAACTGAAACCTATCCTACTGAAACTGTTCCATAATTTTGAAAAGGAAGGAATCCTCCCTAATTCATTCTGTGAAGCAAGTATCACCTTGATTCTAAAGCCAGGAAAGGACACAAAAAAAGAAAACTACAGACCAAAATCTCTCATGAACATAGATGCAAAAGTCCTTAAAAAAATGCTAGCAAACCAAATCCAACAGCACATCGAAAAGATAATTCACCTTGATCAAGTGGTGATTCACCTTTATCCCAATGATAAAAGGATGGTTCAACATATGGAAATCAATGTCAGTAAATGTCATTCACCACATAAACAGAATTAAAAACAAAAACCATATAATCATCTCAATAGATACAGAAAAAGGCTTCAATAAAACCCAACACTCCTTTCTGATAAAAAGTTAGCAAATTGGACATAGAATGAACATACCTCAAAATAATAAAAGCCATATGCGACAAACCCACAGCCACTATCATACTGAATGGGGAAAACTTGACAGTATTCCCCCTAAGAACTAAAAGAAGACAAGGGTGTCCATTTTCACCACTTGTATTCAACATAGTGCTAGAAGTCCTAGCCAGAGCAATCAGGGAAGAGAAAGAAAGAAAAGGCATCCAAATCAGGAAAGAGGAGGTCAAACTGTCCCTGTTTGCCAATGATATGATCTTATACTAGAAAATCTTAAATACTCTTCCAAAAGACTCATAGAATTGATAAATAAATCCAGTAAAATCTCAGGTTATGAAATTAATGTACACAAATCAGCGTTTCTATACACTAATAACTTTCAAGCTGAGAGTCAAATGAAGACTTCAATATAATTTATAATAGCTGTAAATAAAATAAAATGTTTAGGAATATAACCAAGGAGATGAAACATCTCTACAAGGAAAACTGATGAAAACACTGATGAAAGAAAACCATAGATGACACAAACAAATGGAAAAACATTCCATGCTCATGGATTGGAAGATTCAATATTGTTAAAATGTCCATTCTTCCCAAAAGGATTTAGAGATTCATTGCAATTCCCATTAAACTACCAACATTATTTTTCACAGAACTAATAAAAACAATCCTAAATTTTGTATGAAATCACAAAAGAGCACAAATAGCTAAAGCAATCCTAAGCAAAAAGAACAAATCCGAAGCTATCACTTACTTGACTTCACCATTTATTTACCTGACTTCAAATTATACAACAAACCTATAGTAACCAAAACAACATGGTACTGCTATAAAGGTAGACACAAAGATTAATGGAACAGAACAAACTAACCAGAAATAAAACCATATAGCTACAACTGATTTTTGACAAAGCAGGCAACATATACACTGGGGAAAGGATGCCCTATTCAATAAGTGGTCTGGGAAAATTGGGTAGCCACATGCAGAAGAATGAAACGTGGTCCCTATCTCTGACCATATATAAAAATTAACTCAAGATGAATTAAAGACTTAAATGTAAGACATGAAACCATAAAAATTCTAGAAGAAAACATAGGAAAAACTCTTCTCTACATTGGCCTAGGCATATAATTTATGACTAAGACCCAAAAGCAAATACAGCAGCAGTAAAAATAAATAAATGAGACTTAAACTAAAAGGGTCCTGCACAGCAAAGGAAATATCAACAGAGTAAATAGATAACTTATAGAATGAGAGACAATATTCACAAACTACATCAAACAAAGGACCAATATCTAGAATCTATAAAGAACTCAAATTAGCAAGAAAAAAGAACCCATTAAAAAGCGGGCAAAAGGCATGAACAGATTTTTTTTTTTTCAAAAGAAGATAAACAAATGGTCAACAAACACTAATCAGGGAAATGCAAAGTAAAACCACAATGAGACACTACCGCACCACAATCAGAATGGCTGTTATTAAAAAGTTAACAAACAGTAGATGATGGCACAGATATGATGAAAAGAAAATGTTGATGTACTGTTGGTGGGAATGTAAATTAGTATAATCTCTATGGAAAACAGTGTGGCAATTCCTCAAAGAACTAAAAGTAGACATACCATTCAATCTACCAATCCCACTACTGAGTATTTGCCCAAAGGAAAATAAGTCATTATATCAAAAAGACTCCTGCACGCAAATGTTTATTGCAGCACAATACACAATTGCAAAGACATGAAATAAACCTTAGTGCCCATCATCTGATGAGTGGGTAAAGAAAATGTGTGTGTTTGTGTATATATACATATACATACTCATACACACACACACACGCACATATGTGTGTATGTATATATATGATGGAGTACTACACAGCCATAAAAGGGAAAGAAATAGTGTCTTTTGTAGCAATATGGATAGAACTGGAGACCATTATTCTAAGTGAAGTCTGGAAACTAAGAAGGGGGAGAGTGGGAGGGAGATGAAGGAGAAATATTATTAGGTACAGTGTACACTGTTCTGGTGATGGGTATGCTACAAGCTCTGACTTCAATATTATATAATTCATATATGTGACAAAAAACACTTGTACCCCCTAGATCTATTGAAAATAGACAGACAAAAGCTTTTACTACTGAACAAAATTGGAAATATCCCCAAATAGAACAAAATCACACAGTATGGGTTCTTTTAAAATACTAAGCATTTAAAATTAAGTTTAGAATGAAAATCCAGACGTATGTCAGAAACTGATCATTTTAATAATACTTCAAGGGATTATAATTACTAAGATCCAAGAGGAATCAACAAAGAGATCTTTACTGGGAACCTCCCACATCTGCTCTGAGTTTGGAGAAGACAGCATGGTCACAGGTGAAATAACCATGATTTACTAAGAGTTCAAAGGATCCCCAAATTTGACAATAGGTTAAAGCTAAAGAAAGAGAGATGTAAAATGGGTAAATAAATAGCAAGTATAGATATCAGGGATGGAGTAAACATCAGGTTAGGAATAAAAAGCTGGAAGAAGAAAGATACTGAACTAGACATGTAAATACTAAGGTGAAAACATGAGACAAGTTGTAGACAATGGCAAATTTGGTCTCAAACAGGTCTAAGAGTCAGGACTTAAAAGTCTGAAGCAGTTGATGTGACATTGTCAACGGGAGCTGGAGGCGTTTATAGGTTGTGATGCTGCATGGCTCATCCTTTTTCCTTTGAAGACTATTTGACCTTCATAAACTGGAGAATAGTATACGCTCTAATAGTTTTTTTATATGTCCCTAGGGGCAATTTTTGCTATTTTGATACTGCTTTCAGTAACTAAGATTCTTTTCCCTTTGAATTACTTGTAAAGTCATATGTTAGTGTTAAAAAGCATGGTCTGTTAATGATATAGAGGGTTTCCTTAGTGTCTGTTTACATTAATAAAATTTCTTCCTTCAGATTTTGAGGGTTCCATTCTACTAATACCAGCTAATTCTATAAAAGTGGCATGGTGAACATCTAAAACAAACCAACAAGTAAGAGTTTTGAGAGGTTAAGAACTACTAAGTAGTCTTCAGTTGTAAGATGTATTTTCCTAAAATTGCCAAAGTTTAAATTAAAACAGTATATAATATTGAAATTACGTAGCTATCTCATAGTACATCATTATGACAGCACGTTCCCTCTTCTAGTTCTTTCCTTCAAAGTAAAATCAAGAGTAATTTAGCAAAAACAAATGATTTCTGATCTAGCTTCCAGCTACCAACAAAAATAATTCCCAGGACTTAGAGTTTATAACTGGCTATACCTAATTTCAGCATTTATATAATATAAGCAAAGAATTTTTCCTTAAAGAATATTTTTTGAAAGATACCTTATTTATAAGTGCCCCTATTTTCTTTTTATTCTAAAACTACTTTTATTCTAAATCTGCCTCAAAAGGATTTTAAATTTGGCAGGTTGAAGAAGGCATTGCCAAAAAGCAGGTGACATTCATATGCTTTTTAAAGTTCAAGAATTATTACTTCAGGGAATAATAAAGTACTAGTTACAATTAGTATTTGTGCCTGTTGATCTGATTTATTAGTGAATGGGTTTATTTTGTGTATGTATGTGTCATTTTCTCCCCAAAACTTTACTATATCATTAAATATATACTCTTTCTTTGAAATTGCCATTATTAGATATAGGTTAAGATAATTTTTGTGAGATAGACATTATGAAGTAGATTCTGTAACATATACATCTGATAAAATGGAGGTTAGAAATAATTCTTTTTATATTGTATCCATTTTAATATTACAATGATGGTTTCAAAAATAATAACTGAAGTTTAAAATTCCTCACAAGAACTATTAGTTCTCAAAGAACTATTATATTTCCATTTTACAAAGAAGAAACTGAGGCATGGATGAGTTTAATATCTTGCCCAAAGTTATACACTTAGCAAAGCTGGAATTCTAACCCAGGCAGTCTGACACCAGAGTTCCATGTACGTTATCATTAACTATAATCTTTAACTTACTGTGTCCTATTTTGAGAAATCTAGAAAAAAATAATCCTGAAAATTATACCTTCAAATCAATGATTTTTCAGCCTTGAGTGTAGACTAGAATCATTTGGGGAGCTTCAAAAGTACAGACTAGGTCCCAATCCTAGAGATTTTTGGTTTAATTAATATAAGGTGTGGGCTGGGTTTTAGGAATTTAAAAAAAATTCCATAGGCTATTCCAAGGTGCAGCCAATGTTGTAAACCACTATCCTAGATATCTATTGCCAATGGAAATATCGATGGCAAAAACCACACTGTACATGCTTATCTGATTACAGTAGGAGTAAGACTAGTAAGTATATGTTTAAAGCTATGAGAATATTTATTTCCACAAAAATATTCATTTTATTGAATATGTAGATATGGTGTTTTATATATCATGTGTTATTTTGTTTGATAGCCCACAGTTGTCTTCAACGAGAGTCTATAGGAAGAACTAATAAAAGTACACAGCCAGATGAGCAACTGACTATGAATTCTGAGGGAAGTATGCATCAGAAATCTGATGAATTACCTAGTGAAGTCACATATGAGAACACAGAACTGCTGGAGCAGAGATCAAGGAATTCTCAAGTCATCAGTCCTTATCCAGATGATGAGATGGCTTACTGCACTACTGAAAAATCCAAGTGAGTATTTGCAGCCTTAGATTTAGAAAGTATGAATTGGGAGAACTTTTTCTTCCTTCCTCTTTTCTTTCTTTGCTCCCTTACTTCCTTCTTTACTTCTCTGTAGTGTGGGCTAAATTTGACATGCCATTACCTTATTAGAATTTGAGGCATCTTTCAGGGTTTTTTTTTTACTGTTTCCATGGTATTGATATGTATCTAGATAGCTAAGTGAGAAAGCACCAGGTGAGTTTGAAGAAAGGCAATGAAGTTTCTTGTTCAGTATTATTTTCTGTGACCTTTCGTTATGGATGTGGAAATAATTGTTAAAATGATATTAGTTTGGGATATCATTCATCAGAGCCAAAAACTGGCAGCTCCAGGACAAGTTAAGCCCAAGGATGTCTTTTGATTTTGGTCAGCACTGTTTTTTGTTTAAATGAATTTGAATGCTTTTAGAAGACATTGTACTCAACCATTTGCTTTCCTTATTATTTTACATTCTATAGCTTTTACCCAATCACTTTTGCCTACCTGACTCATGAAGGGATTTGAATTTTTGATACTTGAGACTCTTATCTATGAGATTAAGGTACTTTGATAATTCATCATTAATCATGTGCTTTGAAAATATTGTTAGATTTTGAAAGTTACAATGACGAATATAATTTCAGTCTAGACAAAATCATATTTTATAGAATATTACTTTAAGAGAGTTTTACATAGGAACTGCTATTTCTACTTACTTGCAAACTATTCAGTAGATATATTAATGAACATTAACATATAATGAAGTAGATATATTAATGTGTTCCTATCCCTTAGAAGTCAGATTCTTGCTAAGGTGCAGATTGGAGTACATTTTGAGGGGCATAGATGAATGAAGTGGGGATAAACATTTTTATAACCACATGGAGACAGTAGTAGAGATGGGCCTAAAAACAGATTATGAGATAATCTAGTATAATTACAGCAAGAGATATACACAGTAAATAGAGCTGCACTGACTGTCCCAGAGCTCACTGCTTAATTTCTTCTTTGTCACTGCAAAACTTAACCTATGCTTACAAATTTAGTGTCTTCAAAAATAGCCCATCTCTTTTCTTTTCCCTTCCTTAATGCTATAATACTTGCTTACAAGTTAATACTGTTCTCAAATAGCATAAAAATCTCAAAAATTTCTGTTTAACTTAACCTTAAATATCACAGGAATAGGCTTTGATTTTTAATGCTTTTAATTTAATTATGAAAATATATTCTTTCAACTAAAAAATTATCTAATATTGTTCCCATTTTCAGACAAATTTAACTCTCTCACTTGATAGATTGGCATCTCTCTGTGGAATTGATGTATATTTTTTTCAACCATAGTATTTTCTTAACAGTGCCTAAAAAGAGAAATTTAAAATTAGATACCCTTACCTATTTATTGTTTAAATTTGTTTCCCCCATTTAGAGTATAAAATTTATGGATCTTTTATAGTAGAAATCATATAATATATTGTTTAATGGTTTTTTATTACAGCCTGATAGAACATAGAAGTAATGATTTGCATTATGAATGTATGATTTCTTGTCAAGTTACTTCAGACTTACACAAAGAGAAGACAATAGCCTTTCTGCTAAAAGAATTGGATATTCTCAGAACAAGCAACAAAAAGGTATGACATAGAAAGTCTGATAATGGTACAGATTGCTTTTAGCTATTGACCTTCTAAATTTATTTTATTACCCATCATAATTTAGTTTTATTATATGCTTTAAACTTTTAACAGTAGTTATATGTTGTTGCCATATCTTACCATCAGGGTATGGTTGAGCTAAGGGATTGGCTATGAAAAGAATTTTTTTTGTTTTCTGCTGTGCTGGTCTATGATATCACTTACTTTTTCATAAACCCCCTGGTACCTTGCATAGGTACCTAAAAAAAAAGATTCAGTTTTACTATAGTAAAACTTTATTTTAGCGCTATGGAGAATGAGAAATATTATGCACTGGTTTCATGTTACTTTCCTAACTTTTTTCTTTTTTATTACTATCTGTGCCTTGTGTTTCACCTCAATAATATATGTAATTAAATGCTAAAATAGCAAGGCTTTGCAATATTATCATTTACTTTGTGTTATACTGTTGTATTTTGTCCATTCCAATTTCTCATGTTGTGTTTTATCTTCTTTTCTGACTCTTATTCTAGCTATATGCCTGTGAGCAGTAAATAATGTTATTAAATAATGTTCATTTTCTGTGCCTTCTTTTTTTTAACCTCTGTGTACTTCTGATTTAATATTCTTGTTGTTTGACCTAATCAAACTGAAGCATGATGTTAGGAATGTTGATCATGTCTGAAGGAAAACAACACAATTGACAAAAGCCTAGGGAAGAATTATAAAAACATTTGGAAAGATTCTGTATGAGAGCATGAGATGTTTTCTGTACTTTCATTTAGTGGTTATTTATTACATGCCAATTATGAGTCAGGTGCCAGTGCCAATTTAAATGGAATATGATGGAATAGCATCCTCAAAGGGAGATTTGTATCAGATATTAAGATTATTATCTTGATTAATTTTGTTTCAAAAAATATTGGACTTACTAAGAGAAGCTGTAAAGCTGTGCTGTCCGTTATTTTATTAGAAGAATCCCTTTCAAATCTTTTGCTTTAAGACAAAAAAGTGGATGAGATTGTTCTTGCAATGGCTATTTTTTTTTTTTTTTTTGAGACAGAGTCTCGCTTTTGTTGCCCAGGCTAGAGTGAGTGCCGTGGCGTCAGCCTAGCTCACAGCAACCTCAAACTCCTGGGCTCGAGCGATCCTTTTGCCTCAGCCTCCCTGGTAGCTGGGACTACAGGCATGTGCCACCATGCCCGGCTAATTTTTTTTTTTTATATATATATATCAGTTGGCCAATTGATTTCTTTCTATTTATAGTAGAGACGGGGTCTCGCTCTTGCTCAGGCTGGTTTTGAACTCCTGACCTTGAGCAATCCGCCCGCCTCGGCCTCCCAAGAGCTAGGATTACAGGCATGAGCCACAGCGCCCGGCCTTATTTTTAATAATAATGTTATTCCTCTTAATTTCATTTGCCTGTACACATAAATTAAGTATATATTAGAGTGTTTTTATAATTTCTATGTCATTATAGGTAATTATTTATAAAATATCTTGCCACCTGAAATATTTTTTCTAGGGTTACGTAGGCAGTTAAGTATAATATATGAGAATTTAGGAAAACACCCAAAATTTTACTTTGGAATTAATTGTATTTGTCTAAGACATATGTCAGATAAGAATCTATGTTTTCTTCATTGGGTTTTAGCTTCAAGAAAAACTGACTGAAGAAGACAAAGAACAGAAAAAACTAATGTTTAAGCTGGACCTCCAAGAGAAAACAACAGAAGCTAAAATCGCTGAAAAGACAGCAGGTATAATAGATGAGTATTAACATATGGCCTTAAGAATCACATACAAGGTTATTACATGATGTATCTTGGTGAATACTAGCATACTGTCTTATTTGCCAAAGGAGGGTAAGCTCAGTCCCTTTTTTTTTTTTTTTTTGGCTGCTTAGAAAATAGGTGGCTTTAACATCCTGGTACTGGTATTAGTGAGAGCTTTACCTGTATTCATACTGATTTGGGCATTAAATGCATTGTTAACACCATGTCAATCCAATCACAAAAAGGTTGTTTGTTTTGTTGGAAGGGCCTGAACAAACAAGGGGAAATAATGATTACCAGTGCCTCTACCTTTCAACCAGCAGTTCAAATACCACTTATTGTTTTAGCTCGTTGAGAGGAAATACTTCTCTGTTATATGAAGATAGTCATATATTCATTGCCAATGGAAACCTACATTTGATTCAAAAATCTGTTTTGTGCAGTTAATAAGTTTTCAACTGTGATATAGATGCTGATAGAGATAATGTTTTCCCTGAGATTAAAGTGAAATATTGCCAGAGTTTTAGATTATGAATGACTACCTTAAATATATTTTGGAGTCTTTCTTTACTCACAGGTCTTTGCAAGGAGAAATTTTTTAAAATAGTTGTGATATGTTACAGACATGACTGGATGATTCTCAATAGTCTATGATCTCCACCTGTGCACGTGACTATGATGGTCTCTCTCACACAGTTTTCGCGTGTTAAGGAAAGAGAAATTTCATAGAATAGTAGACATTAGCATTTGGAGGCATTTTAGAGATCACTTACTTTAACATTTTTATATCAATCGGAGTGCTTTTTAAGAAGCAATTGTATTTTGTCATTAGTCTGGGGTTATATTCATGCTTTAAAGTCACTTAACCTGGTTACATATTTGAAATAATTCTTTTATTTTAGGTCAGAAATATAACTAGGATAGCCTGTCATCAAAACATTAATATAGAAAATAGAACTAAACATCAGTATTAATAACTAAGATGATCATAAATAAATACTTCAGCTGAATACTAGATAGTTGCTTTTTTGGTAATATTAAACTACCATTATGTTTTTGTTTCTTTTTTAGTTCGAAACTATGGAGTAATATATTTTAAGGAAAATTAATAATATGTTAAAATGAATAGTTGAAATATAAATTTAGAACAATTTGAAAGTTTCATGGCTTTTTATTATCAAATACATATACTAATTGCTAGGACAGTATTATTAATACAACAAGTACGTTTGTTTTGAAGTATTTGCATAATTTAACTTTTCATATGTCTTACAAAGTAATTTAATAATATTTGGGCTGTCATAATTTATTGAAAATCATGAATTAATATATATGCATAGCCCATTTATCTCTTGTAGTGGGAAACTCATTAAGCAATAATATTTACTCTTTAATTTTGGTATACTATAGCTAAGAATATACTTCAAATATTTAGTTATTGATATATATTTAAGGGTTCCCTTGGATTGGACAGTTTGAATCATACATGCTAAAATGGAAGGATTTTGATTTTGGTAATCTTATTAAGCATGTTTCTCATTAATAACAAAAATATTATTTTAATAAATGTTAAATCTTGGAAAGATGTTTAATGTATTTTTATTGCCTCCTAAATTGATGAAAATAACAGTGCTATTTAGTTTCTATGGAACAGAGCAGTCTAGTTAAAAGAGATATGCCTAACTACTTAAGTTACAAAAATGACACAAAATGAAAATCCTGCAAAGTTTTTTTAAAATATACATTTTCAAAATATATTTTTACTTAATGTTTCACAATCTACCTTCTTTCTAAAAGATTTAAGATATTTTACTTGTAACATTAGAATTATTGTTATAATGTCAAAATAAAAAAATAATGAACTACTTAAGAAAGCCATTGGTTTGAAACAAAAAATTCAATAATTGACCCTTGGTGGACTCTTAAAATTTTTCATATTCTCATTTTATATATAGAGAGTTAAATAAGCTATCTTCTGACTGATCAGTAGGAGGTACAGTCAAAAAGCAAAGCATAACTATAAAAAGTCCATGTCAGTATCATAATAGAGAAACAGTATAGGACTATGATTACAGGTAAAAATTTTTTTTTCCTTATACAAAAGAACAAATAATTCACACGAGCATGGATATTTGTTTCTATCACTGCTCATTTTTATATTCAAAATAAAAAATATATTTAAGTATATTTGGCAAAGTATGTTATAAATATGCACACATACATAAATATAATATATTTAAGCAGAATAAACATGTTTAAGAAACTAAACTATTCCTCAGTAAAAGAAATACTTATAAAAACATCTGAACTAAGCATTGTAATAGCAAATAGGATACAAAAATCTCTCTATAGATTTTAAAAATAAAATATTAAGTAAAATGTGAAGCACTCTAAGGGAATAGTAGCCATTACTTTAGAATATATAAAATATAAAGATTTTCATATAGTGCTCATATAGTATTAGGATATAAGAATATTCACATAGTATTAGTTATGATAGTAAGAGAATTAACTAACAATAAGGGAATTGTTAAATATACTGTGGCACATTTATGCTGTGAGACATTGGGTAATTATTAAAAATTATTTGAATATTTGATGATAGAAAATCTTTATAACTCATGTTAAGTAAAAAAGGGAAAAGTATATTTATAACAATTTTGCCTAAAGAAACTACATAGACATATATACACATGTATATTATATAAAATAAAAACAAATTTTAATGGTCTTTAAGTGGAGCTCTTACTGTTTTAGTGAACAGTTTCTACCTTTTTCAGATTTTCTACAATAAGCATATATCAGATTTAATATTTGGAAGAGTAAACATTTATTTTAAAAGATGTGATTTTTTTTAAAAATTTGCTTGTACTCTAACCTTAAAATAATTCCTGTGATAGGTTTGAGACATAAAGACTATATAAACCAAAATTTTATGAAAACTATATGATGGCTGTGATCCATTCTCACAATTTTACCCATGTCATTTTGCTAGTCTTTCAGATTTCCCCTGTATTTATTTTTATATCTTTATGTTTATTATGTAACTTATGTGTATATTAGTCCATCTTGTCGTCCAAGCTGATTGTGTAATTTATAGAATTAAGAACCTGCTACAGTCAAAATCACATAAAACAAAAGGCACCCAGTTCTCTGTAGGCGTTTTGAAGCAATTGGAAAGACCAGAAGATTTGGAGTCAGGCTGACCTAGGTTCAGATCATAGCTTTGACACTTAATAATGATTTTATACCTTTGGGCAAGTTATTTAGCTTTTCCAGCCTTATTTTCTCCCATGTAAAATATGAATATTAACTAATTTACCAGATTATTTTAAGAATTAGGTATAATATATAAAAGCACCTAGTAATAACTAGAACTTAGTAAATTGTAGCTAATATTAATAATATTTTAGTGAAATTCTTAAGCCTTTTATAATATCATTTTAAGAAGTTTGGAAAGACATTCTGTTTTGCTTTTAATTAAAAAATCAGTGGTTTTGAATCATCTTATCATAATTAATGGTTTTTCTGTTAATAGACTTTGAAAGGGAACAAAACTGAAAAATGGATGAAAAAATATGGAATAATGGTTGAATTATAAGAAAAATTGCTGTTGAGATATATATTAATATATTTGATAGCACTAGCACATTTTACTAAAATGTGAATCCAAAATAAATGAGATACAAAGGAATTGGGCTCTAATGCAATGTGTACCTATGATAAATCTTCATGTAGACTGTTATTTAGCTTTAGTCTGTTTCCTTTGTGACCTAGTTGGTTTTTACATAATGCGAATATTGTCATTCTAATGTGATTTTATGAGAGTTTGAAACTCAGCTGTGTTGAAATCTCTGATGGTTGACCCTTTTACCTTTCCCTACTTCACCATCATCATTGTCATCATCATCACCATCATTAATAACTGTTCATTAGGCACTTAAATGTTTTGTAGGAACTATGCTAATTTCATTACAAATAAAACAAATATTTATTGAGGACTCCTATGTACTAGGCACTGTGTTGGGTACTAAATGTACATCAACAAATAAGACAGATTTGAGATTTTAGGCTTTGTGGTGTTTTTGCCTATAATCACTTCTCAATCATAATACACCACACTGTGTAAGTAGTGGTTAAATGCTTAGACTTTGGATTCAGGCCTTTGTTCTTATTTTTTTTTACCACTTAAGTGTAATGAAGGCCTCACTAAGCTTTGGTTAAAATCTGCTATAGGTTGCTGTGACGTTTAAGTTAGATAATGTTTATGAAGTGCTTAACCCATAGAAGCAGCTCAATAAATGGTAATTATGATAAGATGATTACATTGTTGCCATCTTTTTTCTCCTCAAGATTTCTTCATCTAAGGGGACGTATTCAAAGTTTTCCTGATAGTCATGTAATTACATAAATAATGGTTACTTAATTGTTATATAAATCCTGTACTTATTTCTATATGGTTTTATTTCACAAAGAATTGATTTGTACTTCTTTTTAAAAAAATAGTTTATAAAGCATTTTATTTGTTATTTCATTTGATCCCCACAATTTGTAGTTTTCCTTGATTTTTAGAGTTAATCTTATTTTTAAATTTTGAAAATATGGAAAAATTTTTAAATCTCTACAAAAAAATAAAAAATGTATAAATAGGTCTTATTTAGTCTTAAGAAAAGCTGAAATGACCAGGTCACTCCTTATATTAACATTGGGAACAATTTATCTCATTGCAGCTATTTAGGACTTTTTACTGAGTTCTGACTCAGTATACATGTGGATAATATTTGAAAATTATTAGCATATATGGCCTTAAAATACTAGCAGATATTGTAGAGAAGCACAGCAGAAACATTAAATCTTTGTTCTTTAGGTAAGTATATATCTCTTGTACCCTAAAAAGAGTAATTAAACTATAAACATTTCAAAATTTGTTTTAGTTAAATTGAGTTTAACAATGACAGTATTATATGGCCTGATTTGCATCATTAATTTGCTATTATGTCAGTGATGTGATCATATCAAAAATAGCTTGTTCAGTTAAACCTTTCATTTTTACTAAAACAGTCTCAGTAGGCATTGGCTAGTGTTTATTGTCTTTAATTTTTATTATTCTATTGCATTTACAGTACACAGATGTTTAAATTTTACATAAAATAGTATTTATTTAAATATTTAACAGTTTTTCTTATTTCTGTGGCATTTAAAATATTTACATTTCTTTAAAAGCCTTATTTTTCTATTTCTTAAATGCTCACTTTAGAGCCTCTGCTTTATATGTTAGTTATTTTTCTTTCTTGCATGTCATCCATTAAAGATTAGCTGTGGAAGGTTGGAGCATGGAGAGATTATGAATGACAGAACAACTCCTGTAGAATAATAATCAGTTTTTGGTATTTAATGCTGTTTGACTTTTGCAGACACATTTCTTATTAACCTTTGGTACAAAGAGAAATCCAGGTTCCTGATATCTCATGGAGAAGATGAATTTGAGATCCTCTTCCAATTAAACTGAAATAAAGCCAATATTAGGTTTTAGCCAAAAGAACTCCTTAGTTCCTAAGTCTTGTGTTTATTAGTCTATCTATCTATCTATCTATCTTACTATATTTTAACATATAATTCAGTGATTACATAATTTGCTTAGCTTACTTGTACTGATGATGCAAGCATTTAATCTGCTTTTTCTCTTTAAACATATATTACTTTCTGTACACTCAAATTTAGACTGATTTTTTTTTAAACTAAAAAATATAATTCAATCCCCTCTTCTTACAGAAAATGTTCATTTGTTTTTGGTAGGGAGGAGAGAAATTTAATTGTGATTGTCCAAAGGATCAGAACATAGAATTCTTGAAACTTACAACTTAAGTTTTTCTATTCAGGTTAAAATGTAAATGTTAAAAATATAGATATGTAATTAACCATTATAGCAAATACATTGAGACACCCTAACTAATTAAAATGGAAAAATTTTTACATAATAGAAAATGTTTACATTATTCTCTTATAAAAAGATTATTACTATATACCATATCTCATATGGTGTTGACCATCTAATGATTAAGGAGATCAAAAGTGAGTTAGTTCAATATATACCAGAAGAATAGAAAATGTCATATTATTTACCTTTAAGAAATAATGCACACTGGAATCCCATTTTTCTGTGTATATAATGGGCACCAATCAAATGTGATCTGGAACTTGGATGCCTTAATAGTATTAAATTATAATGGGGCATTAAATATATAATCTGTATTTATTTTTTACTTTGAAAGGAAAAAGAATTTCAAAAATATGACCAGTAATTTGAGATAAAAACCAAAAGGTCCATCTCTGTGAAACACAGCAGGTATAAATATTGATAAAAAGAATGTTGATTAAATTGCTATCTTTGGATACAGAATTTTGTGTATATAAATCAGGGTAAGTTTAGACAAGTCCCTGTTCAAATAATACTTGAGGGTAGGATATAGCCAATTCTGTATCCTCACTCCCTAAAAAAGTTTGTTTGTTTCCTAGAAAAACAAAATAAAAGTTGAATTGGCAGAGAATCCATTATGCATAACAATAATCAACAATTGGGTATGGTATACTGTGGAATTTAGCATGATATCAAGCATTTGAATACATATGTAATTATGGTATTTAAAACATAAGAGTAAAAAAACTCTTCAAAGTGATCTTTAAGACTTTTTCACATTTGAATAATAATTTTAAAGAGGAAATGATATTGGAAAAAATTTAGGTAGCAGTTATTTCATAGAATTTTCATTTGATATCTATTAAAATTTATAGAGATAGTCTGTGTAGTAAATAGATAAAATACCTATTAAAATTATATTTCACAAGTGCATAAAGTTATTGATACTGATTTTTATACTCCAAGGATAAACTTATGTCTTTCACATTAAAAAAGATAGCTCCAATATCAAATATATTATACCTTTTGATGTAAATATCGAGCATATTTTTAGACAGTGTTCTTATATAGTCTTTGAGTTTTCTGTAGTAAGTACATGTATATAATAATTGAATGTTTCATAAAAAATATTTTTGTTTTGTAGTTTTATAGTCTTCTTAAACTTACTATTTTGTATAATTTATAAGTAATCTTTAATAATTTCTGTACTGCTGCAGAGTATAAATTTATAGAAACTTTATAGAGGAAAGTTTGACAGCATATGTTTGAGTTTAAAAAGCTGACTTTCTATTAAGTCATCCTACTTCTAGAAATTTTCTTAAGAAATTAGCTTTGTATATACGTATATGTACACAAATGTACAAGGATGTTCATTACAGTGTTGTTTATATTATAGTTGAGAATATCTGGGAATGATGTAAAATCTAATATTAGGAGCAGCTTAGTTGAATCAAATATATATAGCATGTCCAAGTGATAAAATTCTATGTAGTATTTTATATTTTTTGAAAAGTACTGAAGAATATAGGATATTTTATTTTAATTATACACAGAAAGTTATGGCAGTATGTAAAATATTTGTCTTTTCCAAATATTTACAATGAGTCTGTATTACTTTTTAATCAGAAAAAGTTATTTACAAAATAATTGTATAAAATATTGCAAAATCTAGTTTTAGAAAACATGATTTTCTGGTCTGTAAAAGAAGTTCTGGAGTAATAAGTTGAATTCAGCATTGTGATGCCAAAAATAGAAACCTCAAACTACTCAGATCAGGTTTTGATTAATTTTCTACTGGCATGGTACATTTACCATCTATTAAAAAATTTTCAATAACCAATTTATGAAAATAAAGACAAATTATAATTTTTAAGGAAATTAAAAGACTAATATTTGTGTTTCTGGAATAGCTATTTGGTGGTTTAATGAGCCTTAATTATTATCATATTTGCAAGAAATCCATTTAACATCATTGTAAATCTTCCCCCAAATGGTTACACATTGTGTAAAGTTTTAATTGTAGATATTCATAGAAGCTGAGATAGTTTCATATATAGTAAAGGCTAGCTTTTTATGAAACTATTGTCTATATTTGTTGCTTAGAATTTTGGAACATGAATTGTGCACAGTGATTATTTGATACGTTTAAAATCCTGATGATTTCTTCTTCCCTCTCTTTAACTCAGCCTTTTATATTTACCTAACTACCATGATGATGTTAACAAATGAATTCTTTCTCCTGGGAAATGTGTATCCTACAAATTATGTTATTTAGAGGATCATGATCCAGTGTTTAAACTAGAATGTTATCCAATGTACTGTCTCACTCCTACTGTATTTTAAAAGTAGTTTGAAAAGTATAGAATATGGATTTGTCAATAGACTTGGATCTACTAAGAAAATATGTACTCTGCCTTGACTCAATAAACTCATGCTTAGTGTGGTTCAGCTTCTTCATATTTACTCTTGCCCATATTAGAAAACAATTAGCTTACTAAACAAATTTGAGTATTTGGTGGGGGTGGGGTAGGGGTGATCCTCTCCGAATCTTTCTCATTTGACTAAGAATTATGGATATTTGATAACCATGTTTAAAAATGGAGATATCCAAATATTATTGTAAACACCCAATGATTTGTTTTACCTACAATATAAGTATTTTACTTGGTTGGCTTACATAGTAGCTAATAATATTTGTTAATGTAATTTAACTGCTGTGAACCTTTACTGAACAAATATTGAAATTTATTCAAGTCAAAGAAAGAGAATCTCTAATGACTTTTGTTAAAGCTTCTATTTAATAGTTAAGGAGAAAAGTTTGTATGACATACGAGATGCAATTAACAGTAGATTTTACATTTAATAAAAAGAAAGAAGCATGCGTATTTGCTTTATTCATTCCATCATAATTTGCATTAGAGCTGTGGGTGTTTAATGAGCAAATTCCAACTAAAATGCTATATTGATTTTCTAGTGAACTTTGTAATAGTCATCTACCTTGGAAAAGCTCAGTGTTTACAATTAAGTTTTCTTTACTAAAAATGTTGGAGAGTTGCCTATTGATCCTTTAAAAATACTGAATTCTTCAAAGAACGAGATTTTTATAACCAACAAATTTTACATTAACCTAATATATGTTGAAAGTTATTCAGTAATACCTTAATTTTATTTTTTGGTTTTTTGTTTTAAGTTTTATTTTTAACTGACAAATAATAATTGTATATATTTATGGGATGCAATGTTATATTTTAATACTTGCATATACCCTGTGGAGTGATCAAATCAGACTAATTAACATATCCATCATCTCAAATACTTATTGTTTCTTTGTGGTAAGAGCATTTAAAATCCATTCTTTTAGTTTTTTGAAATATACAATGCATTCTTATTTACTATAAGTCACCATGCTGTGTAATAAATCACCAGAACCTATTCCTATCTAACTGAAACTTTATGCTCTTTGATCACATCTCCCCTTTCCCTGTCCACCCCACCAATAGACTCTAATAAACACCAATATATTCTCTATTTCTACTCTTCTACTTCTATGAATTCCGCTTTTTTTTAGATTCCATGAATAAGTGCAGTATTTTTCTCTGTGTGCCTGGCTTATTACACTTAGCATAATGTCCCCTAAGTCTATCCATATTGTTGCGAATGACAGAATTTCCTTTTTTCCCCCAGCATTTTCAGATGAAAAAGTTGAGTTCCAGCTTTGTAAAGGCTGTAGAGTATTCCATTGTCTATGTATACCACATTTTAAAAATCTATTTGTCCATTAATGGGCTCTTAAGTTGTTCTCATATCTTGCCTATCGTGAAGAATGCTACAGTGAACATGGGAGTACAGGCATCATGTCTTTGGCATACTGATTTCAACTCCTTTGGATATGTACATATAAGTGGAATTGCTGGATCATATGATAATTCAATTTTTAGTATTTTGAGGAACCTCATACTGTTTTCCAAAGTGGCTATACTAATTTACAATACCACCAATAGTGTATACAGATTTCCTTTTCTCCATATCATCACCAACAACACTTGCTATCTTTCATCTTTTTTGATAAAAGCCAATCTAATAGGATTTTAAATAGGATTATGTTTTCTTATTATTGAGTAGTTTGAGTTCCTGGTATATTTTGGATATTAGCCAGCTCCTTATCTAGTATATAATTTGTAAATATTTTCTCCCAATATGTAGGTTGTCTCTTCTCTTTGTTGTTTCTTTTGCTGGATATAGCTTTTTAGTTTGATACAATCCCATTTCTCTCTTTGCTTTCATTGCCTGTGCTTTTTGGGTCATATTCAAGAAATCTCTGCCCATACCAGTGCCATGGAGCTTTTCTCATGTGTTTCCGTCTAGTAGTTTTATAGTTTCAGGTCTTATGTTTAAGTTTTTAATCCATTTTTGAGCTGATTCTTATACAAGGGGTGAGATAAGGATCCATTTTCATACTTTGGCATGTAGATGTTCCCAACACCATTCATTGAAGAGTCTATACGTTCCCCATTGTGTGTTCTTGGCACGTTTGTTGAAAATCAGTTGACCATAGGTATGTGGGTTTATTCCAGGGTTCTCTATCCTGTTCTATTGGTCAATGTGTCTTTTTATGCTAGTACTGTGCTATGTTAATTACTATGGCTTTGTAATACATTTTTTAAATCATAGTGTGATACCTCCAGTTTTGTTCTTTTTGCCCAAGATTGCTTTGGCTATTTGGGGTCTTTTATGGCTCCATACAAATTTTAGGATTTTTTTTCTATTTCTGTGAAGAATTACAGTGGAATTTTGATAGAGATTGCATTGAATATGTAGAGTAATGTTTTAATTTTGAAAACTTTTTATCATTTGTAAATTGTAAAACCAGATTTCGTGTGTGAGGGGGGTGGGTGTGTGTTTTCTTCCATTTTAAAATTTAACCTTTGAATACTCCTTTAAATGCACATATACATCACTATTTAGCATCATTTTGTCCATCTTGTCTCACCTACAAATTAGAAATATTTTGCAATGTAAAAATTTGAAAACGTCTTAGAATATCATTTTGAATAAATTATTATGTCATTATAGTATTCAGTATACAATATAGAATGGGTTCTGAGCAACTTTTATTTCAGTCCCTAATATAATTTTTGCCCACCAATGAACACGGTTAAAAAATGGGGGATTTTGAATTGGATTTTTTACATATAAATGGTCCACATTAATCACAGTGACATTATTAATATATCTATGAATTAAGTCAAATTGTGAGTATATGGATTTAGGGTGGTGACTATGGTGGTGGAATGGAACTAATGGTTGCTGAGGATACACTTTATTTTATTTAATTGGTCAACAGCTTTCATATATTGTCTGATTTAATTTTCCCTAACAACCATGAATGATAGTATTATATCCATTTTATGTACTTGAACTGCAACTACTAGAATTTAAGAAGTTTATAAAAACAAGGCTGCTGAATCTGAATCTGTTTGAATCTGAATCTGTTTGAATCTGAATCAAAGCCCATGTTCTTCCATACACCTTGCTGTTCTCATTCTATACCATATAAGATATATCATATTGCTTTCTTTAAGCTGTTATTATTGTCCTTCCTGGAAGGAGATTATGCAGAATTAGAAGGGAAAAATAAAATTCATTTTTATATACTATATTCTGGATAGAAGTCTCTTTCAAAAGAGATTGAGTAATTGATACAATTGTCCCTTTTATCTGCAGTTTTGCCTTCTTCGGTTTCAGTTACCAATGGTCAGAAAATATTAAGTGGGAAATTCCAGAAATAAGTAAATCATACATTTTAAATTGCACACCAGTTTGAGTAGAGTGGTGAATTTTCATGCTGTGCTTCCCAGGACATGAATTATCTCTTTGATATGCTGTATGCTATAACCACTTTTCCAACACTTATACTTTAATACAATAATAACTGTCTTGATAAGCTGTGTATTAATCTATAACAAACCTTAGGCAGGAATCCAACACTTTATTAACTGAAAGCATTTAAAACACTTTTCCAAAGTTTATTTTGTGGTTTGACAGTATAAATAAATTTGATTTGGTGATTCAGGTATTTGAATCCCTCTTTGTCTAACATTGCAATACTGTTTTTTAAATTATGTAAGATTTCAAGTATACAAACAGTAGAAATTATACTTAAGAAATGACAATTTTAGGTAACATCAAAGCTCCCAATAGAGTGCTACACAAATCTAGATGATGTTATTTATATTATAATCTAATCAGTGGTGCCCCTTGCTGTGTGCTGATGTGTAGTGCTAAGAGCTCTGTCTCGTTTTGTTCTTCCAAGACCCATTTCCTTTCCCCCTCTTCCACCGTAGCACTGAGAATGAGGTAACTATTAATGTGAATTTGGCGTTTATAATTTCAATGCTTGTTGTATTATATTCACTAATTGTGTCTATCTGTAAATAGTTAAAGTACAGTTGTTTTATTTTGCAAGTTGCTAATTTTGCCAACATTTTGTTTTTGAGATTTGTCCACCTGTCCTAAGTTAATTCATTTTAAATACTGGGTAATATTCCATTCTGAATGTAATTTATTTCTATTCATGTTGATGGACGTTTGGGTTATGTTTAAGTTTTTGTTGTTATAGGCACCACTGCAGTATTTTTATGTTTCCAGTTGCACATGTGCAAGAATTTCTCTAGGCTACATACCAAAGAGTGGTTTTGCAAGGTTGTAGATTAGGCCCATCTTCAACTTTAATAAACATTGCCAAATTGCTCTTCAGATGGTTGTAGAAATATCTATGTCTGTCTGCGGTATATATAGGCTTCCTTTATTTCACAAACTTGCAACAATTGTTATTATTAGACCTTTAAAGTTTTGCTCTTTTTATGGGTATGAAATGGTATCTCAGTTTTGCAATACCTATTAAAATGTTTTCTCAAGTAATTATTGATACTAATTCAATTTAATAATTCAGCAGTCTTTAAAATAACAGAATTAATAAAATGTGGTATATGTATACCATGGAGTACTACTAAGCCATAAAGAATGGGGAGCTAATGCCTTTTGTAACAACCTGGATGGAACTGGAGACCATTTTCTAAGTGAAGTAATATAAGAATGGAAAAACAAACACCACATGTACTCACTATTAAACTAGAACTAATTGATAAACACATGCACATATGGAAGTAAACTCAATGGAAATCAAGCAGGCGGGGGAGAAGGGTTGTATAAATTTACACTTAAGGGGTATAATACACACCATCTGTATGATGGGCACACTTATAACATTGACACAAACTGTACAAAAGCAATACATGTAACCAAAATGTTTGTACCTCTGTAATATACTGAATTTTTTTAAAACACACAAAAGAAATACATCAGAATCCATTTTAACATAAAACATAATTATTTTGCTTTTTATTTTTGCTAAATGTATGCATTTCTTCTTCATTTTCTCTGATTGATTATTGGTTATTTATTTTCATAGCTCTCGTTGAAGAAGTGTATTTTGCACAGAGGGAACGTGATGAAGCTATTATGTCTAGACTGCAGTTAGCCATTGAGGAGAGAGATGAAGCGATTGCACGAGCCAGGCATATGGAAATGTCTCTAAAAGTGTATGTACACATTTAAAATTCTATGTATTAGGAACATTGATAAAATGCATGCATTATGTGGTAGTTACACATTTAAAAATGTTACTGATTCTTTTTTTTCTTTTTCTTTTTCTTTTTTTTGAGACAGAGTCTCACTCTGTTGCCTGGGCTAGAGTGCTATAGCGTCAGCCTAGCTCACAGCAACCTCAAACTCCTGGGCTCAAGCAATCCTTCTGCCTCAGGCTCCCAAGTAGCTGGGACTACAGGCATGTGCCACCATGCCTGGCTAATTTTTTCTATATATTTTTAGTTGTCTGGCTAATTTCTTTCTATTTTTAGTAGAGACTGGTTATCGCTCTTGCTCAGATTGGTCTCAAACTCCTGACCTTGAGTAATCCTCCCACCTTGGCCTCCCAAAATGCTAGGATTACATACGTGAGCCACCACGCCTGGCCTATTACTGATTCTTATATGTTACACTAGGAAATTGAATATCTTCATAATCTTTTTTCTAAAACTTTTGGCATGCTACTTTGTCAGGGATAACAGTCAATTTGAAAAAAAGAAAGAAAGAAAGTAATGCACCTCACTCTCAATACAATTACTTCTTTACTTCTCTGTAGTTCTGTTGTTGATTTCCTTACCCTACTTTCCCTATGTGACTCCTCATTCCTTCTTTTTATCACCTCTTCTTTTTGTCACTTTCTTGATTTATTTCAACTGTTTGGTTATATTCCTGCTGCTCTCTGCTTAATATCTCTGTTCCTGGTCTTTGTTATTTTTTACTCATAGTTCTTTTAGCTGTTGTTTTTAAACTCTAATGACACTTGGAATAGGGTGGAGCCTAAGAATCTGCATTTTTGACAAGCAACCCAGGTGATTCTTACAGATAAATAATGGACTACACTTAGAGAAACTATGGACTAGAAATGAATACTTCTCAAATTTTAATGTAAAATTTTAAATCCCCCACTTGGGGGATCTTGCTAGAATGCAAATTCTAGTTCAAGAATTCTAGGGTGGGGCCTGAGATTCTGTCTTTCTAACAAACTCCAGATAATAGAGTTGTTGCTAGTCTATGGAATATGTTTTGGGTAGAAAAGCCTTAGAACATCTAGATATATGTTTGCAAAGATAGATAGAATGTAGTAATCTAATATTTAATATTAATCAATCAACATACTTATGACTTGTTTGCTTTGCCCAGTGTTGTGCTATGCTCTGTGATGGAACAGAGTAAAGTACTAATTAAATAAAAACATGGTTCGTTAGGGAGACCAAAAGCTATAAATAATTTACAATGACAGTGTTCAAGCTGTGTTGAGATAACATGATTTGGTTTTTGTTTAGATTAATGGCTTCATTTTTTTGAAGATGGACAGAAACTCATTATGAAGCATTAAACTTATTTGAAAAATATAAATAAACAGCAAAAAATTCACCTAAATTCTACAACATCCACTCCAAAATAACCATTTTCCCTTTAGGTATATACTTAAATACCATTACCTAGAAGGATAGATGGTGTGTGGTTAAATGGAGGTATCCATAGAATTAATTTGATAAAAATCAAGTTATTTTCTACATGCTGTTTTGAGAGGCAGTGTAGTTTCCAGGTTTAGAGTGTGGATTCTAGACCCAGTCTATCTTCAGATATTGGCTGTGCTGCTTCCTTACTGTACAGCCATGGACGAATTACCCAGAGTGTCTGCACTCTCATTTTTTTGTCTATAGAATGTGTCTTATAGTACCTACCTTATATAGGTCATTATGAGGACTAAATGACTTACTAAATATTGAAAAGTACCTAGCTCATAGCAAGTGCTATGTAAGTGTTACTTGAATTTAAGAGTAATTGTCAACTGAAGTGGGACTAAAGAAAATTTTGACTTTTGTGCACTGTTTTCTGTCAACAAGATATATTAATTTCCTAAAAATCCTTCTAATATTAAAAAGAGAGATTGTGAAAAACATTGAGATGTTGGAGTCATCAAATTTTTTTCAGGCAGTATTTCAATTAAACAGTATCATTCGACTCAGGTATGAAATAAATAAGCATTTTGAAACTCTTTTTTTCTTTTTCTTTATTGATTTTACTTTAAAATATTTGTAAAAGTATTAGCTTCTATAGCCATATTAGTTTCTATAGCCAAAGTTCCCCCTTTTGTTTAATCTTAATTTTATTTAAAAGGATCAAATAATTATTGCTGGAATTTTATCATAAACGGCATTTTATGCCTGAGTTCTTTATTGTGAAGAATCCCTGGGTAAATGATTTTCATTCTCAAAACAGTTTTTTGAAGAAGAACTCATAAATACTTTATTCTCTGATCTAACATGCTCCAGTGTTATCCTTACACTCAAATTGGTTATGTATAAAATTGTTGAGTGGAGTATTCTTTCATTCTAAACATTGTAAAAGTGTTACTCTCCTGTCTTTTGACGTTGAGCTTGGCTGAAAAGAAGTCTTGTAGTCAATCAGATTCCCCTCCCCACACTGTGTGTGCATTGGCCTTTTTTGTGCCAGTTACCTGTAGGATTCTTTCTTTATTCTTAAAGTAGAAGAATTTAATCAAGATGGTTGTGTTCATCATCTTAAATAACATTTTTGGGACCACAGCATGTCATTCAAAGGACTATTTGATCCTTCCTTTATTTCATGGAAATTTTATATCCGCAAATTTTCTATTCTGTTTTTTAGGTTTTGTGTTTTAGAGACTCAGTTATCCTTATATAGGACACTTTTTTCCTTATCTGTTCAATAATTACTTTAATCCTCCTTGCTCTACATTTACTATGATGATATCAAATCTTCCCTTTATGTTATTGTAGTAATAACCCAATTGTGATTGTTCCCTTCCTTGCTCTTTCTAGTTAATTAATTTTTTATTTATTTGTTTATTTTTGCTTTTAATCTCATTTCTTTAAGCTTTCTGTTTCCTTTTGTACTTCTCTCTATAGTTTTATCATCTCTTTCGATTTTGTTTATTGAATGATTTTCTTTTTATGATCTTCTAAAATGCCAACCACTGGTAGGAGAATTTTCTTCTTTCCCTGTGTCTTAGTCTATTTCTGCTGCTATAATGGAATACCTGAGACTAGGGCATTTGTCATGAACAGAAATTTATCGGCTCACATCTCTGTAGGCTGGCAGTCCAAGATCAAATTGCATGCATTTTTTGGGATTCTTCTTGCTATCGTCACACAGTGAAAGGCAGAAGGGCAAAAAGAGGCAAAAAGGGGCTGAACTCACCTACTATAATGACATTCATTCTACCTGTATGAGCAGAGCTCTAGTGGCATGATCACCTCTCAGAGGTCCTGCCTCTTAATACTGTTACAATGACAATTAAATTTTAACATGAGTTTTGGAGAAAGCAAGCATTCAACCCATAGCATCTTGGTTTATGCTTTTTATTTTTCTACATTATGATCTTGTCTCTTTTGCATAATGCATTTTTTGTTGTATTTGTCATGTATTTATAGTTGCTGTATCATTTCTTTTCATCTTGGTCATGCTTGAAATGGGCAATTCTGTCAAGAATTTTTCTTTGTCAAAACAGAATGGTACAAGTGAATTTTCCTTGGTAAATATTTCATCTTATTTTAGACCTATTTGCCTTTTCTGAGCTGCTGTATCTTGGCAAGGTATTGCTCTCTTGATACCTTCTCTATAACTCTAGGCCAATAGGGTGGGCATGGATGTAGGTAAAACCTCCCTGTATGGGGGCCATATGGCCCTTTTGTTGGAAGTTCTGTCCTCTAATTATAGGATTTTGTTTGGTGCCATGCATTAAGTACTCATATTATCTTTATACGTATCCTGATTCTGTGGGATATTGCATTGGGGCCTTTAATTGTTCTACCATTGTAGTAAAAATATGGTCAGCTTTTATGATTCTTGCTTCCTCTGTACCAATTCTTAAGTAATACAGCCTTTTACTCTGGAGGGGTTTTGTTATTTTATTCTGGGCTATCTACTCAATTCCTTCTCAGATTATTTCCAAGCTGTGTGGTACTAGTGAAAAATTCCCAGGATTTTGTTAGCTCACTGTCTTTTCCTAGTACCTATTTTCATAGGTAAAAGTAAGAGTTAGGTCAATCTAGCCAAAATCATCATCTTTTCACCCTCCACCTGCTCCCTACCTTTAAAAGTTACTGCATGACATCCTACTTTCTTTCTGTTTAGTTAATTAGTATTTTCTGTTAATGTGGCTGTATAATAGGATAAATCAATTTCTGTGTTCATATTTTACTATACCATCTTTACATGGACTTCCAATTTTTTGAGTGAATTTTTTATTTTGAAATAGTTTTAGATTTGCGGAACAGTTATGAAGATAGTACAGAGAAGTTCCTGTATCATCTTCACCTATTTTCCCTTTTTGTTAACATTTTACCTTACTATGATACATTTGTCACAAGGGAGAATTCAATGTAGTTACATAACTATGAACTAAACTCCACATCTTATTTGGATTTCACTAATTTCTCCCCCACTGTCCTTTTTACGTTCCAGGATCCTATCCAGGATTTCATATTACATTTAGTTGTTATGTCTCCTTAGCCTGCTCTGGTGTGACATTTTCTTAGACTTCCCTTGTTTTCTATGACTCTGATAGTTTTGAGGATTATTGGTCAGGTATTTTATAGAATGTCTCTCAATTTAGTGTTTTGTGAAGTTTTTCTCATGGTTAAACTGGAGTTATTAGTTTTGAGGATGAAGAAGCCATTTTCATCACAAATTTTTTTAGGTTCACTCCACTGTAAAGTTCTGTGGATTTTGACAAATGCATAGTATCGCGTATCCAAATTAATTCTGCTACTTAAAAAATCCCCAGTGCTTCCTCTACTCAAATATTCCTTCTTCCCAACTCTGTGGCAACTACTGACCTGTTTTCTGCCTCTAATAGTTTTTCGTATTCTAGAATGTTATATGAATGGAATCACACAATATTTAGCCTTTTCAAACTGGCATCTTTCACTTACCAAAATACATCCATGTAGATGCATGAATTATATACCTTAGTCTTCTTGTTGAAAAGTATTCAATTGTGTGGAGGAGTCACAGTTTGTTTATCCATTCACCTATATAAAAGATACTGTGATTGCTTCCAATTTTGGCAGTTTTGAATAAAGTTGCTATAAGCATTTGAACACAAGTTTTGTCTGGACATACATTTTCAAATCAGTCAAATAAACCTAGTAGCATGAATGCTGGGTTATATGTTAAATCTATGCTAACTTTATAAAAATAAACTGCCAAACTCTCTTCCAGAATAGATTCTATACCATTTTGGAATCCTACTAGCAATGAATCACAGTTCCTGTTGTTCTGCATCCTTCCCAAGATTTGGAACTGCTGTTTTGTTTTTTGTTTCTTGTTTTGCATGTTAGTGATTCTAATAGTTGCCTAGTGGTATCTCAATATTTATATTTGTATTTATCTGATGGCAAATGATGTTGAGCAGCTTTTGTCATGCTTATTTGCCATCTGCATATGACCTTTGTTCATAAATTTGATACAGTGTTTCAAACTGGATTTTTTTCTTGTTTAAAAGAGTTATTTATGTTCTGAATATAAGTCCTTTATCAGCTATGTGGTTTGCAAATATTTTCTTTAGTCCATGTCTTAATTTTTTTGATTCTGTTCATGTGTTTGGCAGAACACAAGTTTTAAATTTTGATAAAATCCTGTCAGTGTTTTTCTTTCATAGATTATTCTTTTGGTATTGAATCTAAAACTGATTGTGAAATGAAAAGTCACACAGATTTTCTTGTGTGTTTTCTTCTAGAATTTGTAAGTTTTGTGGTTTACATTTAGGTCTGTGATCCATTTTAATTTTTGTGGAAAATGTGGAGTTCCTTTTTTTTTTCTTTTGTATGTGGACATTTTTTAATTCCACCATCATTTGTGCAAATGTCTGTAATTTTTCCATTGAATTTTCTTTAAGCTTTTGTCAAAATAAGTTGACTACATATGCCTGGTTCAATTTCTGGACTTTCTGTTCTGTTCCATTGATCAATATGTTAGTCCTTTCACCAATATCTCACAGTCTTGATGACTGAAGCTTTATAGCAAATCTTGAAATCAAATGTCAGTCCTCCAACTTTGCTCTTTTATTAAAGAATTGTTTGGCTATTCTAGTACCTTTTCCTTTCCATATATATTTTAGAATCAATTTATTTATGTCTGTAGAAACACTAGAACCAAATGTTTTTACACATTTTTAAAAGTAGATGCACCTTTTAAAATTTTAGTAATGCAGCCATTAAATTTTAGAACTCATCTTTGGAGATTTGCAAGTACTATTTTGTTTAGTTTATTAGCTGCTGAACAGTCCTATATTATATTTACATGTAATTTATGTTTATAGATTTTGTTACATAGATTTTGTCACAATTGGTGATTGATCACCAATTTTATTCATGAGATTTGCTTCTAAATAGATTTGCTTCTAAATAGATTTTACTGCTTTTAAAAAAAAATCAAATTCACCCCCAAAAGATAGCAAATCAGCTTTCATACATTGTCACAACTCTTGTGATGTAGGTTTTTTTTCATGCTTTATAGAAGAAAACACTTAGAGTGCTTGACTACTTGGCCGATGATTCAAAATCAATCAAATGCACATTGTCAGAATTATCTACCTCAGGTTTACACAGGCAACTCAAATTTGGCATATCCAAATGAAGTTTATTAATTCATTCCTAAAACCTGATCCTCCTCCTTAATCCGCCATCCTGATCAGTGGCACAGCCATCTGCCCACATATCCAAGCCAAAACTTCTTCCTCAGAACTTCTATTAAACTGATCACTTAGTTTTGTTTATTCCATCTTTCACTGATGTATATAAATTGAACCTATCCTTCTTCTCTATTATTTTAGTCTCCATTGTATATCCATTTTAATTTACACATATATTAATGTTATACATATATTATAATTATAACACATATAATGCTATATATATGTTATAATTTTTATTATAGCATATTAAATTAGTGTTCCTTGAGGCAGACTCTTTCTCATTTTGTCCTTTGGAGCATTAAGTACATGGGAGGAGTGGGAATGGAAGAAAAGGAAAACAATCCCAAGCCGTTTAATTGATTAATCCATTCAGTGAATATTTATTGAATATGTACCATGTGTTAGGTACAGTTCTAGATGCTGGGGACATAGCATCGTAGTTTTAATTTAGTTAAATAAGTAAATAACTGCATAAATACTTAAAACAATGTTGACTGATATAAAGAATTTTTGGTTATAGAAATAGTTTATAAGAGGGGCTTCTACTTGTTATAGTCTAGGAGTGCAGGTGGGAGAGAGAGGATGGGTCAGGGAAGGTCATACATACCAAGCAAAAATAACAACAAAAAAGAATAGTATGTCAGCATAGGTTCACATGATACTATAGAGCTTCCTTTCTCCTCAGCTGAAACTATAGGTTCTGAATCTTCAAGTGAGTGTTTCAGACTAAATCCTTAATAAGAGAACCAATTTTTAACTAAATTCTATTTGAATGAGGGGCATATTTGGAGTTGCATACAAGATGAAATTATATAAATTATTTCACATCTCTTTTCTTTTTAAATTCCCTATTTCTTGCTTCCTATAATCTTCAGATTCTTTCTGTTGTCTTTTTTCTCTCATCTCCTTTCTACTTCTGATCTACTTTGTGTCTCTGTTACAGTATCTGTCTTGACTTATTTTGCCTCTTCTCTGCTTTCCTTTACCCCTTGAATCTTTAATGCTTTTTATCTTTATTTTTTTTTTGCTTTTATTCAAAACTAACAAAAAAGTAAAAAGGCTTCAAGCTAAAATGTCTTACATACATATTCTAATATATACATGTTTGCATTTGTATATTCCAACTTTTGAGATCATATCTTTTCTTCAGTCTCTTTGCTTATTGGTATTTTTTAACATGTTAAGTGTAGTGCTGTGTAAAAAATGAGAGAATAAAAGCAAAGGAGTTGGAATTTTCTGATTAGCTGGTCACTGGTTTTGGTTTTGTTTTGTTATCATTTGAGGTCAACGTTTTCTTTCTTGCCATTGAACAAGGTGATGACTATAGTTTCAGAAAGGAATAAGGCATTATTGACCGATTTAGGGATAAATCAAGAATACGACATTTCATGCATGGGCCTTTCACTTAGAGTACAAGGTTGTCAGTCAGAATTTGCGTGCTATAGGAAATCAATTGAAACTTGAGCCCATAGACATTTACTTCAGCAAAATTCTTACTAATTATCATACTATGTCAAATTAGACTATTGTAGGCATAATTTAAAGTTTACAAAAGGTTGAGATTCTTTTGTCTAATTGTAAACCTCATATTAATGAGATATAATTTATACTTTGTCAGTTATATTTCATATAGCTACAACTATTATTTTAAATCTTTATTTGAACCAGTAAAGTGTTATACATGCTACTAGTAAACCTTAGTACCTTTCCCAAAGTCATTTTAAATAGAAAATTGAAAGCCTTGTTTAGCTGTTTCAAATAATCTCTTTTTGAAAAGGTAGATTGTCTAAATTTTGTGGCGTCTTAAGTGATACACCAAATGATGTACTTACTGTAGGCCTAAATTTAATTTTCTCAAAATCACTTTTGTTGATTCTTTAACTAGATATTGAATGATCCAATTCATAAAGTTATGTCAAGTATACTGAATTGGCACTTACAGTGTATTAATGTCAAAGATCTGGTCTCATTTTTCAATACTCTGTATCTGGGATTGGCAAAGTAAGAACCTGTGGTGAATTCCAGTCTTCTACCTGTTTTGTAAATAAAGTTTTATTGGAATACAACCACACTCTTTCATTTACATATTGACTATGGATGTTTTTGCACTACAAAAGCAGAGTTCAGTAGCTGTGACAGAGAACATTTGGCAAAGCCTAGAACATTTACCATTTGGCCCTTTACAGAAAAAGTTTGCTGATCAGATCCTGCTCTATGTAATCTAGTTGAGACTAAATTATAATGTAATTGATCTTTGATATCTGTGATAAATATCTCATGAGACTTTTAAAGAAATACAAATAGAGAAATAAAAGAATCAGCTTTTCCTCTTTCAAGATTCATGTTTATAATGAAAGTTACATGTATCTATGCACATTTTCAAATCTCAAATTAACTATTTTTTTTCATTTTGATTAAAGTTATACTTTTCTTTTTATGGCCATCTATCACTATACTTACATCAATTATAAATAATAATAATAAGGCAATATTGAGATTCAAATGTTAAGCGATTGACTTGGCTCAATCATGCTCTGCGTGTCAGACCTAGCACACTAGCTTCACCAAAAACTTAGTTTAAATTCAGTTACCAGCAAAATGACAAATCACTATTTGTTATGTACTTTTAAGAGCAATTATACAAGTTATTTAAAGACTAAATGCTAAATTCAGGTGCCAGGGATCTGGTATAGTCCTTAATACATTTGATTTTTATTTTTAAAAAATATTTAAATTATTAGCAGGGAGTTTTAATATTAGACTAAATACAGTTATCTTAAACCTTTCCTGTTAAAAGATCCTCCTTAAAGTAATTCTTTGCTTGCAATGCCTGAAGACAAGTTACAGGTATTACATAGAAATTTCATATATTTTTGTTGTGTTGATTATTTGGAATATACAAATTAGGTAATCTACCTATACTGTTATTTTCTCCCTGGTCATTCATAATTCTTTGAAACTAAAAAATGGAGATTTAGAACCTTGGTAACTCAGTATTTTTGTTGTTGCAAAGGTTCTCATATATCAATCTAAATATTTAATTATCATCTATCTGTTTGCTTTTTAAATTATAAAGTTTAATAATAATTGTGAAATTTACCAGCATTTAACTTTGATTTTATTGGGAAGCTGCCATAATTAGCTCTTAGACTGATTTCATTTAAAAATGACAATAGAAGACAATAAAAGACAGACAATATAAGAAATATTTCTTACCATATATGATTTCCTTAAAAATCATATTAAGACTACAAATAATTGATGGTTAAATGCAATACTAGTGTTCTTCAAATACTTTCACTGTGACAATAAATAATTGTAAGAATTTTATTGTCTTCTACTTTTCTGCTATATTTTTCAATTGAGTAAAAAGGAAGTGATTATCATTCTACTTCTTGTAGAACAAAATTTATTAAGCAACATCTTTGAATATTGTTGATTTATTTTGGAGAAAAAGGTAAAAGATGAAAGTAGTTACCCTTTTTGAAAGGTGAATCAAAATGGATGTTATTAGTTTGAGATATACCAAATTATATATAATTCAATATCACTATGCTTTCCTGTTAACTTATACTATTTAAGTGTGTTTAGAAGTAGCTTTTTGATATATGTATATATATTTTTTCTGTTAAAATACTGTTTTAAAATTACTACTTTTCCATGAGTATAGCCATTTCATCCACTTGTGAAGCTCAAACAATTTGTGTCATATTTATTATCTTCTAGTATCTTTTCTAATATCCTCTTTTGGGATAAGTGTGAAATCATAGGAGTACAGAAATGGGGGGAAAACTTGAGAAAACAGAAACTTGGATATGTAAACTTTTTTATGCAATTTAAAAATAATTAAGACCATTTCTAGAATCTGTCCTTTCACTAATACCTATTGCAGATTTTCTTTTCATTTATCCAATTTAAATGATAGCCTAAAATTATATTACAGATATTTTCTAGGTTATGTCTTTTAGAATTTCTTTCTTTATCTTTACTGCATATCTTCAATTTCTCAACATCAGCAAACATTTCAGTGGTAACTGTGACTTTTATAAGACATAATGCATGCATGAGGGGAACCAATTTACTTTTTTTGTCTGTAAACTGAATAATTTTATGTATATTATGAAAACAGAAAATAGCATTAGTCATCTATAAATGTGGTCCATGTTTGGTCAGCATTTCTATATATTTGTTTTCACAAATAAGTAGCAGCAAGAGATTTTTAGTTCAAATTTAGTGTAATTATTTGGCATTGCTTCTGAGGGAACATAGTTAAACTTTGTAATAAAAATACTTCCCTTGTTTTACTTACAATGGTGTCCAAAAAAGAGAGGAAATACAGTTTCTGATAAAAATTGAAAGTCCGGGAATAAATATAATGATGAGAATGAGTGCTTCTATCACTGGGGAACTTTCTTCATCTAAGCACATATGAACAATTGATCCTTGTAGTCATATATAGCAGTAAACATTAATAACTTAACAGTCTGAAGTCAGTGCAGAAGATACGGAGCATTATTGAAAGATGGAGTCGAGCAGGTGGCACTTTAATATGTTCAGTGTCATGGTTGACTCTAAAGACTAGTCGAATGAAATTACTTGAGGTTCTAAAGATTTAAAAAGCGAACTCATTTTGCTGCACTAAGGAAATGCTACTGATCAGGCTTTCTGTGTCCCTTTTTTCTAGGCTAGAAAATATTAACCCTGAAGAAAATGACATGGTAAGCCATTCTCTGAGGAGATTTCTTGATGTCAGTCTTATATCTTAGAGGCTTAAGTTCAATTGAGTGGGTTTCAAGAACTAAGATGTGGGAAAAAGAAGAATTGACACACTAATAATGTACATCTTTGCTGCAATATGAAAATTCAATAACTTCACTCAGTCAATTTACAATTCACATGTGCCTATTAATTAAAACCCTATATTAAATAAAATATATTAAAACTTCATGTCTGACTAACATATAATGGTGTTGGTAGACATTACAGGAATTACTGAACAGAATAAACAATGCAGACACAGGGATAGCTATTCAGAAGAATGGAGCTATAATTGTGGATAGAATCTACAAGACCAAGGAATGTAAAAAGAGAATAACTGCAGAAGAAATGAGTGCAGTGATAGAAGAACGGGATGCTGCTTTGTCTCAGGTAACTGTGCATGTATCTGTAAAAGCATATACTTACCCCTCTTTTTTACCATTAAAAGTGACTTTTGCCCAGATATTCTTAATTCACACTAATTTTTAGCATGTGATTAATACTTAAATAATTAGCTATATTAGAATAATTATGTATTTTGTTATACTGCTGTTCAAAATATACAACCTCATTTTCAATACAATTTAATGCATTCTAATTTCTTAATAAAATAAAACTTGGTTTATAACATGTTAACTTATTATAGAAATTTAGTTATATTCTTTAATCACTTTTATATGAGACTTCTTACTCAAGTTGCAGTTTTGAGAGGGGTGAGGCAATGTCTTTCTTACTGTTTTATTCCCATTGCCTAATTCAGTGCCTTTTAGTAAATGTTGATTAATGAATGGATCAACTCATAAGTCTGTTCTCTTCTGAACATTAGTTATTTCCTGTTCTAACTGAAACCTGATTACCTCCCCGAGGCTGTGCTTCCACTGCAGTTCTCTGATTAGTGGCCATATTCTCTCCCACACCAGTTATACTGCTGGACTCAGGGACGTTTTTCTCATTAGTGTTCTTTTTTTCTCCCTAAACACCTCCAGCTTTAAAACTTATACATCAGATTATACCATCCAGCACATACTCTTGGAGTTAGGTACACACTCCTATGTTACTTCCTTTGTTTCATTAAGATTTTAGGATCTATTCCATTGTCTGTGTCTTCAACCTACTCCTGTCATATTTCTTGGTGATTTAAATATCTATGTAGATGATCCTTTCAAAATCTTGGCCTCTCATTTCCTAAAGTCCTCTTGATTGATTCCAATCAATCATCATGTGTTGAACACTACTTCTGCCATCTACGCTATGGTCAGATCCTATTCTTGTTCATTATCAGTCTCACTTTCAAGCATTCCACTTTCTAACCACTACCTACTGTTTTTCTAGGTCACTTACACTAGGACTCTGACTCCAGCAATTTTTCAGCCCCACCGGCACTTATTTCTATTGATTTTACTATTTTCTATCCCTCAAACCCCTGATATCTTCACTTCCCCCCTTATGTAGCTTAGATTCCATGGCCCACTACAATTGTCACTATCTTGAAAATAATATAACCTCAGTTCTTTTGACCCTCTCTTTCTTTGCCATACTCACCTAGCAAAATCAAAGCCTAGTTAAAATAATTTTTCCATGTGTTCTGCATCTTCACAGCTTTACAGGGCAGAAGAAAATCACACAAATTTTCTGATTGAACTTACCTTAAATTCATGACCACTGTCGTCAAGTGTGTCCCTAGTGTTGCCTGCCAATTTTCTTGCCTTTTGTTAGTCCATTCACTCTCCTCTCTAGAGGGCTTTTTTTTCTTATCTTTTTTTCTTTTTCCTTAGATATACAACCATCTCCCCTCAATCAAAAAGAGAAATTTTCATGCCCCCAACTATTTCATTTGCCAGCCTACCTGCATTTTTGCCCATATACTCTGCCTTTTGTACTCTACTTTGTTCTAACTACATGCTTCTATTTAAAGAATGTCTATTTCTGTACCAGTTCACATCTTTTCTGGCCTTCTCAAGGTTATCACTCAACCGCGTGTTCCTTTTCTACTTCTTAAAATGTTTCCCATTAGTTCATTTCTATCATTATGCAAAATAGTTTGCTGTCTCCCATGGAGGTTTTGGTAAGTCTTGGCTAGTAATGGTTCACACCAGTATTTTGGGTGACACCTCCCAAGCTGAGAGGTGAGTATTCACAAGGGCTCTGTTCCTGGCAGATGCTCTATTCCAGTGTTTGTCTCCTCAGCATTGTCGAACTGTGGAAACTCCACTGTTTTTCAGAAGCCAGGGGGCTTAGCTTTTTAACTTTCAGCTGTGCATAGGTTCAAAATTTGACAAATGATTTGAGATGGAAACAAGTCTCGTATCTCCAATTTTGTCACTTCAGCCCTGCATAATTGTCAAAAGCTTGGGTGGTTTTTGTCTCCTCAAGCAGGAGTTCTCTTTCTGGTTAAAGCCTGATTTCTCAGCCCCTTCCTCATACGTAGAATTTGTAAAACTCTTGGGAAAACTGCAAATCCTCAAATTACCCCTCTCTAGTTAACTCCTTTTCAGAATCGTAGCTATTCAAGTCATTATTGTAACAACAGTCCTCTAATACTTCAAATAGATGATTTTTTATTAAATCTTACTTTTCCTGTTCTTAGTTAGAGCATTAGTCCACCACAAATGATTCTATCCTATCCAGATGTAGAAGTCTGACATTTTTCTTCAGATTCAAGTTGGAAAAGGTCCTTAAACTTATAAAATGTTTACCAATTCGTTCCCTTCCAAGTGCATTCAATCTTAGATCATTCATTATATTGTTGAAGAGATCACTTAAAATTTTTTTATGTACTTAGGAATAATTATAAATTCTAATATTTGATTTTTTATTATTTATTCTCAAGTTAGCTAAAAATAAGCACAAAGAGCACAATTAAAACTTGACTGCCACTCATTCCCTCTTCCTCACCCCACTGCCTTGCATGGTATAAAACAACAAGTAAATAAATAAATAAATATTTTGTCTTATTTTCCAAAAAGTGTTTATGCCTAAATGGGTATTATCCACCACTGCACTATATTTATGTTTATGTTTTATGGAAAAGCAGTTGTTGTTTATTTAATTAT